>NW_026705212.1:540000-840000 GCF_029867415.1 Vicia villosa | reverse complement strand
TTCCTATAACGATTGTAATGTTTCTAATGTGAAACATGGCATCCAAGAACATATGCATCCTTTCTTCACAAAAACGATCTCCTGCATGTCTTCCTCGCCAACATGGTATTGGTGGTAGTGGTCTTTTGTTGATTTTCAAAATTGAGAATGTAACTGAATAAATAGTAGTTCAATGAATAATTGTTTGTAAAAACTGAGAGTGTAACTTTACTAATAGTAGTTCAAGGAATAGTTGTTTATGAAAATTGAGAATGTAACTTAAAGTATTGTGATGAAGTGTGAGGGTAAGAGAAGCGAAAAATGATACCATTGGTAGTCCAATAATTATGAAAACATATATTGTTATATTCTCGCTCATTATCACATTGAAAATATTTGACAGTTTGAGAAAATTGTGTGCGAATTTGATTCGAGAGAAGTAAACATTTTAAAAACTTGAGATTTAATTTTTATAAAGAACATCCATAGAAAATAAGAAAATCATCAAAAAATAAAGCATAATAGCGATGGCCAAGTGAACTAAAAACTGGGTGATATCCATAAATCATTATGTAAAATATTAAAGGGCATTACAATAACATTATTGGATGAAAAAAAAGTCAACCTAACATGTTTTCCAAACATACAAATGAGAATATTGCTATGAAGAGACTGCAAAACTAAAGAACTCAGATGTCTGAGACGATTGTGTCAGATATAGTATACAAGACCAACAAAACAGGTAGGAGGTAGTAACTAGATGGAGATCGCCAAGGCTATCACACCTCATGAGTGGAATCTTCGTTTGAATGTCGTTCACCGAAAAGCCAAAGGGATCAAAAGAAACAGAAACATTATTGTCAGTAGTGAGTTATCACACATAATGTTTATGGGAGGTGGACATGATTGTATGTCCAGATCTTTGAAATGAAATGTCTTGTCAACTACCAACAAACAGTTTCTGATTTAAGTGACTCAAATTAGAATAAGATGAGATATTACCTTGTAATACCACTATGTGGGAAAAGGCACCCGTGTCTATGTTCGTACCATATGTTATCCGAAGGAGTGAGAGTCATGGTGTGCATAACAACTGCGATGTCATTGAGTGTTGGTGAAATTGTGGCAGCGTAAGCTTGAGGATTATGGACTAGAATTTCCTATTGATGGGGAGAAACAGAAGAACGAGTCCATTGATAAGCACAATATGGGCATAGAGGCATGATCCACGGTGGTGGAATCCAACCCCACTACAGGTAAGATCTACTGCAGGTAGTGCCTCTTGTATTGCAAGGCACAGAGCTACTGCAGGTACTCCACAACAAAATAGTTTGGCTGAAAGGTTTAATTGAACTATTTTGGAGAGAATTAGATGCATGTTGACTAGTGATAAGTTAAAGAAGGTGTTTTGGGATGAGGCTGTTTTGAAAGCAACATATCAGATAAACATATGTCCTTCGACTGTGTTAGATATGAAGACACCTGAAAAAGTTTGGTCAGGACATCCACCAGATCTCAACAAACTGAAAGTATTTGGCTACGTAGCCTATGCTCATATTAGGAAAGACAAGGTTGAAGCTAGATCTCTGAATTGCATGTTCATGGGATACTATGAATGAGTTAAAGCTTATAGGCTATGGTGCCTAGAGCCAAGTCACAAGAGGAGTATCACCAGTCGAGATGTAGTTTTCAATGAAGCTGAAATAACTTTTAAGAAAACTGATGATGTTTGTCGAAATGCAGAAACATCTGACGAAGATCTAGAACAGGTAAAGATTCTTGTTAATGTGGAGCTTGTTGATGTTGAATTGCATATACCAAATGAAGTCGAAGAAGAAGCAGAAGATGTCGAGAAAGTTGAGGAAAATATTGATGACTACCTATTGTCAAGAGATATATAGAGAAGAGTCATCAATCCACCTCATAGATTTGGGTATGTAGATCTTATAGCTTATGACTTAATCTCTTCAAGTGAGGTTCTAGACGAAGAACCTAGAGACTATAAGGAAGTTATGAGGATTTGACATAAGACTAAATGGCTGAAGGCCATGAATGATGAGATGAAATCTCTTCATGATAATCATAATTTGGAACTGATCAAGAAACCTACTGGAGTAAGGTTAGTAAGTTGTAAATGGATTTTCAAAGTTAAGGATGGAATCGAAGGAGTGGCATCGAAGAGAGACAAGGCAAGGTTGGTCGCAAGGGGTTTCACTCAGAAAGAAGGTGTTAACTTTAATAACGTGTTCTCTCCTGTTGTGAAGCACATATTTATTCGAATGTTGCTTGCCATGGTGGAATAATTCGATCTTGAACTAGAACAAATGGATGTGAAGATTGCATTCTTGTATGGTGATATAGATGAAACAATCTTGATGAGGCAATCTGAAGGGTATGTCGAAAAGGGGAAGGAAGACTATGTGTGCAAGCTAAAAATGTTTTTATATGGAATGAAACAATCTCCTCGACAGTGGAATAAGAGATTTGACAAATTCATGGCACACATAAGTTTTGTTAGAAGCCATTTCGACCACTATGTTTACTTCTGATTTCGATGTGGTAATTCATTTGTTATTTTGTTGTTGTATGTGGATGATATTTGTTAGCTCATTGTTTTGGGGATTGGTAAAATTTTGCTAAAACATGGTTCTTGAAGGATGTTAATCAAGATGTCATAACATTTTGATCTCTTGTTACAACTGAGTGTGAGCTTACAAGAAAAACCAGATGTCTTGACTGATGTTGTGACATCCTGTATCAGAAGATTAGCACAGGTTATTTGGAATCTTGAACAAATTTTATTTGTTTTGAGTTTATTATATGATATTTCCTTTAGATCTATTTCAGTGATTTACGCAGGTCAAGAATATTTAATATGGAACAAAGGAAAAACAAATCTCCACTAGAATTAAAGTTTCTAAATTTAGAAGATTGAAGCAATATTTTTTTTCAAGATTCAAAAATATTTCTCTGCAGATTTGTTGCAACTCTCAGCTTGTGGATCAAGTAAAGTGTCACAAAGCTTGTGGATTACTGAAGGCTATTTAAAGAGTTCCTTAGACCTAATGTAACTAAGTTTTCACAATTGTAAAATTTAGGGGAATGTTATAAAGCTTAGGGTTTGAGAGTCTATTGTGTTTCAAGTCTCCCACATATCTTTTGATATTGTGTGGTTAACTTTTTTCTCACTCAAAATCCTTTAGGTAATGAGTTGAGTTATTTGTTCTCACTCTTAATGGTCTGTTTGGTTCAACGGAGGGGAGGGGAGGGGAGGGAATTTAATAGAGGGGAGGGGAATGGAGGGGAAGGGAGGGGAGGGAATTTAACTAAATATATGTTTGGTTCAAAGAAGGGGAGGGGAGGGAAGGGGAGGGTTTTTACCAACATGTATGTTTGGTTCACAAGGGGAGGGGAGAGATTTTAAAATTAAATTACCTTTTTATCCTTATAAATATTGTTATCTGTTCTTCGTAAAAATAATTCTAAATAACAATAGTATTGAGTAAATTTCCCCAAAATAAAAACTTGTTCGTTCATAAAACATACTATAACAGTAAACAACAGCACACATTAGTTGAACTATAGGTCTTCAACGCAAATCAAACAATTATCTGATCTTGATGATTCATCTAACCCAATAAAACAATTTTTATAATTAAAAATACATAAAATAATGTTAGAATGTTAAAAATATTAGACAAATAATATTAAACTTAAAATCTTTATTTATAGCATAAACATAATATATTTGCATATTGTTATTATTATTAATAGTATAATAAAAAAATCGTATTACTATCATATATTATAAATAAGAACTGATATAAGGATGTTATTATTATTAAAAAACAACATAATATCAAAAAAGAAAATTCAACAAAATAAAAAGGAAAAAATTCACCTGAGAGCAACAAGGCACAAATAGCAACCGCAATGAAACGTGAAATAACATAGAAAAATCTAGTCTTTAATAATTCAAAAAGGACAATCTTGCAATTAAAAAAAATAATTGAGGATAAAATAGGGAAAATAATAAAATTTTGAATAATGAATCTTCCCTCCCCTCCAAATCCCCCCAATTTGGAGGGGAGCAAAAAGTGAGTCTAGGAGGGAATTTGCTCCCCTCCCCTCCCCTCCCCTCCCCTCCCCTCATAAAAAATGAACCAAACACATTTATTTATAAATATCCCCTCCCCTCCCCTCCCCTCCATCTACTTCCAACCAAACGGACCCTAAAGCTTTTAAGCAAAATAGAAGAGTCCTTGATTGGAAGTGTGATCTTTTGAATTGGTTTGTTTTTTATGCAGTCACTAGAATTGGGTCTGTTAGATAGCACTGTTGTGATTGGAAGTGGGATGACAATTTCTCAGGTCTAGATGTCGACTTCTAGGTAGAAGTAGCGTTGGGTAGTGATTAGGCGAGAAGTTGTAAACGAGGGTGTTTAGTTTTGAACTAATATTTCTGATGGTAGACTTCCTTCCTAGCTCCGTGGCCCCTAGAGTACTTGTTGTTTGCACTAAATTGGGTTAACATCTCTATGTGTTATTTATCATTCTGCAATTTAAATTCAGTATCAAATTCAATCTGATAAATATGGTCTGTTTCCAGATGTCGTAACATCTGTATTGACATCATGTAAGACAACTGTGTTAGCATTGGTTATGCCTGTATCAGAAATTTTCAATTGGCATCAAAGCATGCACCCTATTTGTTTATTGGGTGAGATTCAGGGAGATATTTTTATGGTGCCATTTGTCTTTTGGAAAGCTATGGTAATAGAATTTTGGAAATCAATGGCCAATAGAATTTTGAAGTTTGTCAGGTTGGAAGAATCCTGATACTAAGAAAGACAGGAGTCAAGAGTCTGAAGAGGGTCTCTCTAACCTTGATGTTTTTGTTCCATATTTTTTATCACTTGTATTGTGGCCAAAGATAGTTGGGAATCTCTCAAGTCCTCTCATAAAGGCACATCTAAGTGTGTTTGGAAAAAAAGTGTTCATATGGGAGGCTAATCCAAAAAGGAGTACTCTATTCTCAAATAAAAAATATTGACATAAAGGTGACAAGTTTTTAATGAAAAAGAGCATTCTTTTTGTTTCCAACTCTGAAGGAACTTGTGTTCTGATCTTTTATGAAGGACTTCTTATAGCTTTTACGTTCCTTTAAAGGCAATCCTACTTGTTCTATTTTGTGGAGAGGATTGGACAAATGTCCTGAACATTTGTTATGACATTGTTATGTCTATGTTCTCTAGATGAAGCTGAAGTTAGAGGTGAAATCCAATTAATGTTAAAAACTCATTGAAGTGAGTGTAAAGACCTTGGATTCTTCTTGGAGTAGAATTCCCTACCTATCTCAAAGAACAACTGTATGTGTTGATTATTTTTTGGTCTAAATGAGGGATATGTTCCTGACTTTATATCTACCAAGGATGTTACTGGTCTAACTGGAAGATGGATTTCTAATAAGGATTTCTGTTTTGAAGATTTCTTTCTTTACAACATAACTGATTCATTCAAATATCTATGCATCCAACATAAAAGGTTGTCAACCTTGAAGAAGACAGGAGGTGACTAATTCTTATCTTATTCTAAGAGAACAAAGATCTGTCTACCATCTCTTTTCTACAAGATGAGTTAATTCTATCAACTTTCATACTTGGTATCTTAATCAGGCCTATAAGGATACTATATCTCATTCAAAGGAAGTTTCTCAAGTGGAGAGATTATTGGAAACATATAACGAAGTGGGTATTCAAGTTATTATTAGCCAGAAGAACTCATGTGAACTCATAGAATTGTTCTATTTAAAGAGTCTTATCTTATCCTTAAAGGAGAACAAGGTACGCTTCTGAGTTATTCTATTGAGAGAAGTGCCTTTAGTGATGTTCAACCACATGTTGAAGCATCATCTCAGGTAGTGGATATTCTAGAAATTTTGAAAGGCTGGAAGGAACTGAAAAAGAAAGCTCTCGAGAAAGCATTAAATGGGAGTTCACTATTTGGAGCTGTTTTAGTCTGGAATCATCAGTAGTTTTAGATACCAAAGAACTAATGATAATGAATTATGGAGTAAAAGCTTTTGGCAATGTCTATGAAGATGGTATTTTTAGAGGATATTATGGTCATTGGATCAGAATTAATTGAATCCTAGTATTTCTTTAAGATTAGCCTTTTAGCTAAAGAAATATGTGTTTTCAATTTGGGTTGAATATTACAAGTGTACAAAGTCAAACTGAATGTCATGACCTTATTGTATGACAAGTTACTGCAATCAAGTTACTCAAGGATTTAACTCTATCTACAAAAACAAGTCTTTGGTTCAAGTCATCATTGGTTCAGGAGTCTTGCTACATGCAAATATTGACAGTCATAAGATTGGTATGTCTGAGAATATGCAAGAAGTATTTTCACCATAACTTGAGGTGCAAGTTACATATAGAACATAAGGAGTAATTTTGGATTTTCACTACTGAAGAACTATAGTAATAACTTTTTGGTCGGTTTGTCACCTATATGCCTTCTTCTTGTGATATGTGCAACTCAGAAAAATCATTTTTCAATGACATATGGATGTCATTTCAAATTTTGTAACATCGTTCAGTATTAAAAACTTGGGAAAAAGAAAAAGCTGATAAGAAACGTGTATCTCTCCTGTAATGAATGGTTCACTGTTATTAAGTGTGATTTTATCTTCTTCCAAAAATGTTTTCCTTGACTGGAACATCGTTACATACAAGGTTTTCGTTACACTCTAGGTAACTCTCCTTGTATTTAAAGGCTTCAAAACCTAATGAATCCTAAAAAATTGTGTTTCAACAATGAGAAAATCTTCTAAAGATTCTGGTGCTGAGAAGGATCATCTGCTGAAATCCAATATAGATAAGGGAAGTGATCCAAAGAAGACTGGTTTCAACATAGCAATAGATGTTAGAACATCTACTAGAACATTCAGAATAGGGAAAGCATATGTGACAAAGATGAAATCCCTGAATAATAATCATGTCCTTATACATGATTCAGACTCAAATGCTGATGAAGACTAGGTTAATTTCATTAACTCAGGAGGGAGATATGGATAGCTGTTATATGCTATCTTTCTACAGAGAAAAGAGGAAAAGAAAAAAATATAATAAAAGGGTCTGTTTGTTTGAGTGTCTTCTTTCCTCGTTGATTTTTGTATCTTTCTGTTAGTTTCTTTCTACTCTTGTTTAGCCAATTTTTGGCTAAAAAGGGGGAGAAAAGTGTCATTGAGTCTAGTCTCTAAGTTGAGGAATTCAACAATTTAGGAGGAGTTTGTCCTTGTTTGAGTCTTGAATTTTCCTATATGAGTCTTAAGTTTGTTTCATTTGTGTGTTTCTTTTCTTTACTTCTGCTGCTAAGTTTGTTTTCTTGTTGTGTCTACACAAAGTTGTGTAGGATGTTTTAACATCCTGATTGTGCCCTGCCCTTGTGTCTTAAGGTCTGAGTTATGAGAATGGTTATGTCTTGTGCTTTGAGTTATGTGATCCTTCACATACAGAGTTCAGGATGATAAAGTGGATCTATGTCTGCGGAGGAGTATCTCTCATCTTCTTCATTGATTGAGTTGTCCTCTATTATAACAGCTAGAAGCATGGCTAAAAGAATAGTAATTGGAAGAAATTAATAACTAGAAATTTCCCACATAAGATAGAAGGCCCATTCCACATCTTTATGAAAAAAATTAACAACGAGAATAAGAATAGCAATAACCTAGGAAAAGCCTCAAGTTAACAAAGGATTTATTACATGATTAGAAAAATGACTAGTTTACAATCTTAACACTGCAGTTGCATATGCTTTTGGAGTATTGTGACCTTGTGAATGTTTGAGTACCTTATATTACACATTAGTTGTCTACAATTTACTTTTGAATGAACTTTGCAAACACAATACTTTGGTTGTGGTGGTTTACTCCAAAAAAAGCTGTGATGAATTTATTAGATGCATGTCAAGATATTTGTATACTGTGTTAGAAAAAAGTAATCTAATATTTAGAATATTTTACATTTGTATGTGCAGAAAAAATTACTAGCTGCAATTAAGGACTATGTGTCTGAAAATGAAGCAATTCAGAAAGTCTTTGGAAAAGAACATCCTGAATATGTTCGTGGTATGAGACTTGTAGTTACGCCATCTCAAATTAATAGATCTACGAGATCGACATCTTCTTTTGAAGATAATGAAGTAATAAAGGAAATGCAAATTATTTCACTTAAAGAAAAAAAATTCAATAATTGATGAATTAATGGAGGAAATGAACCTCTAAAGCAAAGAGACAATGCTAGAAAAGAGGAAATTAAACCGTAATACAAATGCAAAAATCTAGTGCAAGACAAATATATTATTTTTTATGCATTATAAGTTATAGATCAATATTATTATTTGAAGTAGTATATTATTTTAATATATTTTTTATTTTAAGAATTATAATCACCCGTTGATGGTAAACGTTCTTCCGAGTCTAGCTATCGAATTGCAGATAATGGATCGTTAAGAAGGATTGATTAGACTTTGCATTGAATTAATTAGAATATGAACTTTTCTATGTATTTTTGGTATTATGATGCTTATTATTATAAGATTATAATTTCATATATTTTTTCATTTTTTTTTACTAATTTACATGATTATGAGACTTTTATTTTTTTGGCACTATAATACTTATTTAATATTAGATGTTTGTGATGGAAATTTTATTACATTAAAAAGTGATAGAAAATATAATAGAATAAAGAATAATATTATAAATAATAAAATAAGATTAGAAGGATATTATAATAAAATAATAATAATATTATAAAAAAATAATATTATAAAATATGATTAAAAGAAAAAACAATAATAATTAAAAAATAATATTATAAGAATATTTGAGATGATAATAATTTAAATAAAAATATTATTAAAAAATAGAACATTGTAAATCAAATTACGGGTGTTTGAACCGCCAAGATTTAAGACTAACGACTGTTTAAAATTTACTATAAATTACTTGCACTTTACAACAGTTTCAAACCATCACGATTGATAACGATAGTTGGAATAAGAACCCTAGTAATACACTCTGGCGAGGTTTTTGTCACAGTTACTCAACCGCCGCACCTTCAACCTCCGCACCTTACAATTTGTGGTAGCCATGACCTTGTCAAAACTAACCGTCTCAATTTATCAATTTTCTTGTAGTGGTATTCTGTACACTGTGTTTGGTATCACTGAAAATGAGAGGAAAGATTGACGAGAGAGAGAAAGTTTATGGAGAATCAGTCCCTCCCTGTTTGCCACTTTCATATAAAAAAAGGAATGATTGTTTTTTGTGGGGTCCACACACAAAATACTTTCCTCTCAATTTTGGAAACAAAGTGTCATGCTATCAATTTTATGAACAAAATTCCATAAACACCCCTTTTTAATTTCTACGTTCAATGTTATACGAATTTTTTATTAGTATTTGCTGTGGTATATGGTTGTTATATTACATCCTTTAATAACTATAAAATATATTTATCAAGAAAATAGACAAAATATATTTTATTTTAGGTCTTAAAAGTCTTATGAAAATATACAATATACATTAACTTTATTAAATAAATAAAATAAGTTTGGTCATATATTTTAAAGCAAAATTGTAAAGTACATATAAAGTATAAAATAAATATTATTTAAAAATAATTAAAATGAAATGACACTAAAACTATTTAAATGTTTTTTTCAATTTAAAAAAAAAAGTTTATTTTAGTCATTCTACATTAATAAATCTTTCTTTTCTCTCACTTTCTTTTCACTTTCACTCATAACAAACAAATAAAAAATCATTTTACTTTCCTTTAACTTTCTCATCATTTTCATTCTTTCAATATTCTTTCCTCTTACTTTCGTTCTTTTTACTTTCCTTTCTCATCCAAACAAAACATTAATCTTCATTTATATTTTCTAATTCTATCATACAAACAAATATAATAATGAAAAAACAGAATAAGGGAGATAGAAAGTATAAAATATTTGTAGAAATATTTTGTAAAAAAATATTAATAAAGAAAGTTCAATGCAAAACACTAAATGTAAAGAAATATTCATATATAGTACAAATCGTAAGTATATTTTTACTAGTATCAAGTACTTCATAATTTATTTATATTTTTACACAACTTTATAATTACGACTCAAGTGAGAACACTTGGTTATTATGAGAAATGAGAACAATGAATCACGCCCATTAAATTTGATTTTAATGGACTGGATTGGTTCCTCTTTCTAAGATCAAGTCCATTAAATATTAAGGATCTTAAAAAGAGGAACCAATCTAGTCCATTAAAATCAAATTTAATGGCCGTGATTCATTGTTCTCATTTCTCATAATAACCAAGTGTTCTCACTTGAGTCGTCCCCAATACATGTGATAGTTTGCGCGCTATCTATACTCGACATTGATTTATTATTTTCATATAGTTATACCATACAATATTTATGAATTAATATTAATATCCATTTAAAAATGTATGAGTGTACCTACTAAAGTACTTAACAAATAATATATGAAATATTTTTTCATAAAAAAAGTATGAAAGAGTTAACTTTAAGTATTTTATTTTTGTCACTCGAATATTAAAATATTAAAATATTAAATTTTAAATACTATGGATTGTCACTCGAATAATCTTTTATTTTTGTCTCTCTAACACTATATATTACTTTTACTTAAAAAAAAGGTCTTTATTTAATTTTTTTTAGTGAAAAATGATATCATTAATAGATAAGGTAACAATAGTTTTTAAGTGAGGCCTAAAGTCATTGCTTTAGAAGCATCACCTTTGGGTTGGTCCTAATGTGATATTACAATTTCAAACTTGGATCACTATATTTCTCTTAACACTTTTGAACGGATCAAGATTTGCATTTGAAAAAAAAAAATGAGAGCCTTTGAGAGAATGAGAACGTATTGATTATTATGGCCAAGCAAGATATATGTATCATTTATAATAAACTCACGTTATTTTTGTTAACATTACTAACTCCATTAACTAAATAAATAGACTTTTAAAACTAAATTGAATTTGATGTTAGGAAATATGTGTTTCAATCGAGAGGATCGAGGTTGGAATCGTGAATGGTATCACTTTCCTTAAAGTATTTCAAGCACTTCCGAATGTCTTAGAGTTTCGATGCAGGAATACCCAGGATAATTCAGCCTTATCGAGTTTGCGCAAGACCGGCAAAAACTCGAATGCAGCGAAGAACGATCTGGAATTATTCAGAGGATTTTCGGATTTTGTGATGTGTTTTCTGAATGCGGAATCATCCTTTTATAGGCCATAAAAATATTAGTTTCAAAGGTTGCGACCCTTAATGAAACAATATATTTTAAAAAGATATGCCTAAGTGCTCAAGTGCCGTCTACAAGCCGCCACTAGCGCCTCTACGCCCACGCCCCCGGACCCGGAGTCGGAGCCGGTGGCGACATCGGCGAGTGGTTGTAGGATTGGGACAACTGGCATAATGCTTGGGACCACCACATTTGTCAATGTGGCACTTTATCCTCTTTTGTCCTTTTGTTGAGTTAATGGTATTAACTCTTTATAAAGATTTTGAAAATGAGTGAATCTTCCAATGTGGGACTTTATTACATGCATTTATTAGCTTTTACTCATTTTCACCATTTTGTCATTTTAGAACATAACTTGTAATTAATTACAATAATCTCCCACTTGTTCTAATAATGAAAAATCCAATTCCAGAATATAGAAGATAAAAGTGTTAATACAGTTAGGTATCATTCTATTTGAACTTAACCTTAGTAAAGACAACGCAAAGTCTAATCGGGACGTTAGGTAGCTATGCTTTGAACCATTATCCCATGTGATCAGACCGGCATTGTTATACACACACTTTTAAAGTTTCTTCGCCTACATATCTCGCCTAGCACTATTTATGGCCATGTGCTCTTCCTGTTTTCATGATTTTTTCATGAGAGAAATTCCAACTCTCACTTTGAGACGGCACCATCTCGAAATTCATATAGGTGAAGTTTTATTAGTATCTCTTTAGATACATATCCTCGATATTGTTTACGGTGATTTCCGGTAAACAACCGCTAGTCTTCCAAACTATAATAAATATGATTTGGTTACTTGCAGGATCGACTAGATTGATCCTAGGACACATAGTCAAGAAGATTGTTATCAATGTTTGTTCGAACCATATTCATTATTTGTCTTCTTCAATAAGCGTTGTTCGATTAACAGAACAAATAGTCTTGACAATCACTTTGTTACATATAAATGTGACTTCATCGAAGTGACATAACATAAAAAATTAAAAGGACAATTGAAACGTAAAGAATCTTAAACTGCAGAAATATAAAAGACTTTGAAAGTAAATAGCATGAAAGTAATTCGAAAGTAAATGACATTAAAGTAAAGATGCAGAAACGTAAATGGCAAGAAGTAAACGAAATGCAGTAATTCTGAAAGATATTTAAAAGCAAAGGATAATACACATGTATTAAAATGGTGGTGTCATACGTACATTTTCTCAGCGAACTCTTTCTCTTAACGCTTGATACTTGAGTAAATATGTGAGTGATTTGTACAAAATGAACACACAGAATCCTAACACTAAGACTCCTATTTATACTAGTTTCGACCTTAACGGTCCTATACTAATCTGCTGCCACGTTTCTCATCAAAACTTCCAGCGAAGCCATCTGTTGTTGAACGGTTACGAAACCGTCTTCGAATTTCAAATCTTCCCGCCTGAGTCCATCTTCGACGCGTGGCAGTGTATTAAACAAACACTACTAAAAAACACGCTAAGTAGTAATACTTGAATACATATTCTATGAATTTTGTCTAAGTCCCGAAGACATATGCTTTCATTAATCTTTCAGCGTTCACTTATCTTCATCGAACTTAGAAGTCTTTATTTTTCGAAGCATGACCATCAGTAGCCATTCTTTTACTTTTTAAGGGATGGCCATCAGTAACCATCTTTCCTTCGATTCTCAACTCCTTCGAAGGACAAACAATATAAAACGAAATCTTCAGCTAACAAATTGCCCCCAATAAATGCCTGTTTCGAGAATCAACAGAAATAGGCGTTTCTTGTCATTATAAGATTTCGTTTTTATGATCCTTGAAAGTTCCAAGACTGCTGACTAGCGTCATAATCACTGATAACACTGTTTCCGAAACGTCTTGTCATTTTCAAAGATGTCTTCTCATAACTTACATTCCCACGTTTTAACCTTACTTCCTGATCATTACTCCTACATACTAGGAGTGAAGCTAACTCATTCGACCGCCGTTGGATTAAATCACCAGCCGCCACGTGTCTCTCGGGCTTTACCCAAAAGATTTAAAAAGGTTTCCGTTAAACCTTTAAATACTTGATCTTGTGTCTCTATACCGCCTTTCATTCATCTTCTTCACCAAAAAATTGAAACATCTTCACTCTTTTTAGAATCTTGTTCTTTTAATCAAAAAATTTCTTCATGGCTTCATCTTCAAATGTTCTTCAACCCGCTTTGAAGCTCCAATCAACAACACGTTCTGGGGAACGAGAGTTCGTTCCAAACCCTAACACTGAAGAAATACGCGCTATTTACGCTTCCCAGGTAATCATTCCCTTTGAACTCTCTGGAAAAATTCTTGCCTTTATGGGTCCGTTACCGAGTGAAAGTATCCAATCTATGAATAAGTTTTTTCCTGCTTACTACAAGACTAGACCATTAGTTAGCAAAGTTAAGATAGATGAAGACGGTCGCTCTCCTTTAGGAAAATCTGCTAATATTGAGGAAACTTCAACCGCAACCCCTTTAGCTTTAAACAAAATTAGGTTAAACTATATGACCAATTCTGTAAAAGTGTTTAGGTCAATCCCTTTAGCCAAAGATCCTGACTTGTACTATGCCTGGCTAGAAAGGGTAGAGAAACAAAAAGGATCCTTCTGGAAAACATTAGGAATATACGATTTGATTCAACTGTCAAGAACGGGTTTAGAATACAACCAACCCATGTTAGTAGCAGCGGTTCATTTTTGGGATGCTTCTCACAACACCTTCCATCTCCCATGTGGAATGGTTACCCCCACGCTTTTTGACGTGGCCGCTATTACAGGACTTCGACCAACTGGTGAAACCTTCGATCCCAATGAAATGGATAATGACACTATTGGTTTTAACGATTCGCAAGTCACTTATACGGCATTCATCCAGAAGCATCATATTACCACTGAAGCGACAGTATCTGATGAAGAGCATATTGCTTTTCTAGCATTATGGCTTTCACGATGTGCCTTCTGTTCAAGGTCTATCCAAGTTGCGAAAAGGTACCTTTGCATGGCTAATCAATTGCATGCTGGGAAAAAGCTCAACCTCAGCCAACTACTTCTAGGGTCTCTTTATGAAAACCTTAGTGAAGCTGCAAACCTTACCAAGAATTTCAAATCTGGTAGTTTACTTTACGCTGGTCCTTTCTGGCTATTGCAACTGTGGCTTAATGCTACATTCGAAACTCATCTTCCCTTTCGAGGAGATGTCAATGACGAGGATAGCACAATCAAAAATCAAACTATAGAGGGGACCAGGTTAGCTTACCTAACTCCAAAAGAGGAAATGGGAAAGCTTCATGAACATTTCCTGGCGTATTCGATGATGTTTGCTCGGCGTGACCAGTTCGATCCTTCTATGGCCCCATTTGTACACAGAACAATAGGTCCTGAATGGTTTACTCGAAAATTTCCACCAACATCTCAGGATCAACAAACTGAATCTATGGAAATTTGGGAAGCCTTTCTGACTCCAAGATTATTTTCCCACCGTCTTCGACCATCAAAGGGTCAATGTATCCTCATGTGTTATCAACCGAATTTGGTCTCGAGACAATTTGGGCTAACTCAAATAACACCCAAGTGCTTATATGAGAAAAGGAACCATATGTGTTTTCACACTTTGTATTTGACTGAAGAGGAATGTGAACAAAAAATCGACAAATACTTTGACGTCACCAATCTTTCTCCTATTCCTTTTGAACCTTCTTTTTACTCTACACCAGATTTTCATCAATGGTGGACAGAGTATTATAGCTCTCAAATTTTTGATGCTGATAGCCTTGCTCAGGAACTAACTGCAGCTTTCAATGATGTGCAGGAGAACTTCCAAAAAGGTACTTCCACTCATATTAAAGAAATCCAAGCTTTTCAAAAATTCTTTGAAACTATCTATAGGCCTGATGATCTTAGTCGGACTGTTCGTGAGGCTGCAGTTGCTTTGCGCGAAAAGTTTTCCGCCAAACTAAATAAGTTGAAATTGCCCTCGTATGTTCGACCAGAACTACGTTATGAAGTGGCTTTCAAACTCAATCCTCCAAAATTCCCCCCACTACCAAGTGCTGATTTTGGTGTGGCTCTAAGTCCTCCTTTCCCAGACTGGTTCGTGTGTGGGAATGCTCTCAAAATTCTTCAAGAGAGTACCAAAAAACGCGCTGAACGAGTGGTTCCGACTAAGCATACCTTGGATACTTTCAAAGGACATCTTCATATAGATCTTAAACATGTTCGTGTCCTGACTCCAATACCTGAAGGTCTGGATTAAGGCAATCTTTTCGACTGACTTATCTTTTCTTTATTGATATACTGATTTCAGTCTCAACTACAGCTGTTGCACGAAGGAGGAAGATTAAGGAAGCTTCTGCCCCAAAAGACTCTGGGACATCTAAAAGCAATAAACCAAGTGGGAGTGACTCCCTCGTCACTGATAAGAAGCCCACGGTACATACTTATCTCATACTCTCAATCTTGTACAATATGTGATTAGTACTCATCTTTCTCATTTTCCACTTGCCAGAGTTCGAAACCCCCAACGGGTTCGAAGCGTAAAGCTTCTTCGACCACTGGTTCGGATGGCGAAGATAAATCCCCTCCTCAAACTAGACAAGGACAGAAGAAAAAATACAAAGCTGTTACCCCTTCAAGAAAAGGGAAAAAGGCAAGTCCTTCCAAAGCTGTTTCTCCTGGTGATAAAGCGTCCTCTGAAGAGTCTCCTTTGAAAGCTGCTAGTAATGCTTTCGTTGTGGAAAGCCATAATTCAAGTCCAGACAATATTCCACCCAAGGTATTTTGGGTTTGTCCCACATATTATCTTGTGATTTTAACTAAATAATTGTACTGACATTTTACCTTGTTATTGCAGGATGATGCTGGCACTGCTACTTCCGGTTTTAAAGACCCTGGCCTCACCATTGATGTTGACAAACTTTATGGTAGTTGTCAAACTTTAACTTTCGTTAACTAAACTCCTCAAAAGTTTATTTTTTTTGAATAACTTTGCTCTGTTTAACATAGGTACCTCTCAAAATCAAACTCGTGTTCTTTCGCCAGTCTTTGAAGACGTTAGGCCAATTGCTACCATATTGCCTAATGAACCAGTCGAAGAAAGCCACTCTACTGACGAATCCCCACCTACCCATCAAGGCAAAAATTTGGAAGAGGATCATCCATTCTCAGGCAGCGACAATGTGAACCAGCAATCACATGACAACGAAGATTCTGCGTCGGAGAAAGATGCTATGGAAGAGATTTCTTAGCCTGAAAAACCAGTTTCTCATGGAACTTCAACTCTTGACGCAAAAACCATTCCTGAGATAACTTCGACGCCTGCCCCTGCAAAGCTTACTCCTTCAGAGCTTGAACAACTTAAGCAAACTGATCCTCTTAGTTTCTTAAAGGCCATTATGAATGTGAATACTCCTTCGCCTCCGGAGCTTAATGTCTCACCAGCTGTAACTACAGACTCTAGTGACAAGGAAGATATTCCCAGTCTTCTTCGACAAATAAAAGAAAGATTCTTTGGGGTCAATCTTGTAGATGTTCTCAACCGGGACCCTATTAAGAGCCACAACTTAAATCAACTTCTAAAGAAAGTAGATTTGCTTCAAGTTTCCACAGAAGTTTCAGAGGTAATTGTTCTGCTGGGCTCTCTACTCGAGCAACTCCAAGCTAACATCCTTCGAAGGCAAAATGTCGAAAAAGAGTTATCTGAGACAAAGGCCTCTCATGACTCTTCATGGAATTCTGCTATGGACGCAACGAAACAAGGTGAGGCCCTCAGGCTCAAACATTCAGAAAATCAGAAGGCCATTGATGATTATGAGAAGAAAATCGGCTCTTGGAAACAAGAAATCAAAGTACTCGAGGGCAAGATAAAGGAGGCTGAAAGTTGTCAAGCAGTCCTACAAAAGTCTAATCAACAAGACTTGCTCGAAGTGGTGCAGTCAGGAATGAAACATTTCGAGACTGCATAAAAGTTAGTGCCAGAAATCGAAAGGTTGAAGAAACACCGGGCACTAATTGAACTTCGCATGTCTTCATGGGAGACTCAATATTTGAAGATCAAAAAGGATCTCCCTGAGGATTTCAACTAAATGTTTTCGATCTTGTTACTTATTGCACCTTTATTTTGTAATCGAGACCACTGTAGACATATAATATTTGTACGCTTGACTCCCATTTATCTCTATCATATTTGCCATTGTTGATTTAGCAAATCTTTCAATTTCTTGTCAAGATATATCTTTAGATTTCCTACAGTGCTTTTATTAAATGCAACATGTAGAACCTGAACATCCTTCGCAGCACTCTTGCCTCTAGACTTGACGTTTCCACTTCTTCTAGCCATAATCATTATTAAAAGTGACGTCACTTTCTCCAAAACGTCGGTTTTAAGACGTGCGTGCATCAGTTTAATGATTACTTCTCAACTTCCAAGGGCGGGAAACGGCGGAAGCCATAACTTCTTTCTTTGGAAAACCAACCGCAGTCCAATCACTCATTGGCAATTAAAACCCACCCTTCAGTATTCCCCTTCTATATAAAGGGTCCAATATCACCTTTATTTCTCATTCATGCATTTTCTCTCCAAACTAAACACAGAAAAAAGAAAACACACAACTTCTCTTTCAGAACAACTTTCTTACCTTACAATGGCTGAACCTCTCTTCTTTAACGACATCAAAGCCCTCATTAGAGGCGAGTTCAGACTCTCTGAGGATGAACTTGTTCGCCATTTCATCACCATCGAAACCCTGTTTGTTAACCAGGAACTAAACTTCTACTTTGAGGAAGTCCTGGAGGGTGCTATTTACCCCAACATGGTGGCAGAATTCTGGATGTATGCGTCTTTACGCATAGATCCTGAAGGTAGGACCACCATTGATTCTGTTATTCGACACGCTCGTCTCAGCATTACTCCCACCACTATTGCCAATCTGATAAAATGCAATAACTCTGGTGAAACTTTTGATGACAACAGTTTCAGCATGACTACTCATCTCATGCTGAGAACTCTTATGGACAATGATCGCTTCAGTGCCAAAGTCATCAGGATCTGGCACCAGATGCTCGTGGGGAACTTCCAACCTCGGCGGACTGACGAAAACAACATCATGGTTGAAGACTTGGAGTTCATCCTCTGTGGTCTTCGAGGGAGGAAAATTAACATCCCTTTGATGATCTTCAAGGGACTTGTTAAAGCTGTCTCTGCCGGTGTTGACCGTCGAGGGGTTGTGACTTGTCTTCCCTACGGGAGACTTCTTAGTTACATTTTTCTTAAGAAAGGTGTAGTGAGGAGGATGCGTGATTCTGGAGCCAGAGATATGTTCGAGGCTGAACCTTCTCCTGTGTTGTCTTTGGACAATTTAAACCAAAGGATTGACTAGCAAGTTTTTACCTTAGGTTTAATCTTTTTATATATATATGCCTTCCTTTCTTTTGTAACCTCAGATCCTATTCTTTGGATCTTTTTGTAATGAATGTACTTCTACGCTTGAAATGAAAAGAATATTTTGGTGTCTTCTTTGATTTTTCTTTCCATAATTCTTTCCGATTGTGAAGCCATTTTGATCAATGTGAAGTATATTTTTGACACATGCCTGACCATTTTGGCTTTTCGTAGTACCCTGAGTATCTACGTCTTTGCAATCTTTACTTCATGCATGCTAGGTTTATATCTCTTCAAATATTTCCCGTTTACTCTCAAGATCCTATGATCTTCTGCTAATTCTTCAATTTCGTAAGCATTGTTCGAGAATACTTTTAAGATTCGAAAGGGTCCTTCCCAATGTGGGGACCATTTACCAAGTGCCTGATTCTTTCGATCTATAGGTAAAATAACTTTCCAGACTAAGTCATTATTAACAAAAGTTTTACCTTTCACCTTTTTATTATAAGCTCTGGACACTCTTTCCTTTTGCCTTTTTATCATTTCCAGTGCTCGAAGTCTGTCTTCGTCCAAATCTACTAACTCATTCATCATTAACTCCCAGTATACGTTGGGAGGAATGTCTGCTTGTCTTTGTATCCTTACTGATTGCAAACATATCTCAATTGGAAGTACTGCGTCATGTCCAAACGTCAATTGAAAAGGAGTTGTATTCGTAGCTTCTTTTGGAGATGTTCGACAAGCCCAAAGTGCTTGATCTAAAGTCTTATGCCAATTCTTGGGTCTCTTTCCTACATGCTTCTTGATAAGGCCAATTATTATTTTGTTTGCTGCTTCAACCTGTCCATTTGCTTGGGCGTAATAAGGTGTAGAAGTAAATAACTTGAAACCTATTTCTCTGGCAAAATCTTGCATTTTTCGTCCAGTAAAGACTGATCCCTGATCAGTTGTTATACTTTCTAGGATTCCAAACCTATATATAATGTGTTTCTGAATAAACTCAATCACCGCCTCTTGATCCACATTTGCCAGTGGTATTGCTTCGACCCATTTTGTGAAATAGTCTATTCCTACCAAAATGTATCTTTGCCCTTTGGATGACTTGGGGTGAATTTCTCCAATCAAATCTAGTGCCCATCCCCTGAAAGGCCATGGTTTTACTATTGTACTTAGTTCGTTTGCTGGAGCGTGTTGGATACCTGCATGTTCTTGGCACTCTTGGCACCCTTTCGCGAACTCTATGCAATCCTTTAGCATCGAAGGCCAATACATCCCATAACGAAACAAGAGCCATTTCATTTTGTGCCCTGCTTGATGTGCACCACATGCCCCACTATGTACGTTCGACAGAGCCAAGTATGCTTCTGCTTCTCCCAAGCATTTCAACAATACCCCTTCAGGAGTTTTCTTGAACAATTCATTTCCCATCAGAAAATATGACAGGGCTCTATACTTGATTTTTCTGTCTGTATCCGTCGAAGGATTTTTCAGATAGTTAATAATTGGATTCCTCCAATCTGTGTCAGCCAATGAATCTATATTTAGTACCTCGAATTGTTCTTTATTGGCATAACCCAATTGTGAATCTTCCAGATCACTTGGCGAAAGTTTAGTAAACATTGCTCTTCCTCTTACTTCAATCAACTCTTCCAACTTTTCTTTTGATACTTTATATCCCGAAGCTAATTGAGCCAAGTCGTTTTGTAACACGGTGAACTGACTTTTTATCGATCGAAATGTCGCGGTTAAGCAAGAGTCGCCACCGACTTTTATTTTATCCAAACAAATTCAGAAAGGCTAAAAGAAACAGAAAAAAACCTTTTAAAGAAATCTAAGTTCGGGGGGTAATTTATGCAAAAGGAAGGTGTAAGGCACCCTTTGCATCCATGGTTTTCCATGGGCTCTTAATTGCTTTGCTTGCTCGTTTGTTTAGAAAATGTAGATGAAAGAGATAGGGACTTTAGCTTGTGAATAAGCGTTGCCCTTTTGAGAAATTATGAGAAAGAATATAATAAAAAGGTTTGAGCATTGCAAGGCAATTAGGGGCAATTACCTTAAACTCAGATGATAGGTCTTTTTTTTGCCTTTCAGAATGAAAGGGTCTATCCTTGCCATAAGAGGGCAGGAAGCCTTTCGTTTGGAAGTTGAAGGGTCGTCGAAGCATCCTTTGCCATAAGACTGTCCCATGCCATAGAAGGGCAGGTAGTCTAAGGTAAGGATCAGAATAAGCCTTTTCGTAGGCAACCAGAAGATACCTCAGCCTTTTTTTCGTAGGCAACATCCGAGGGTCGAGGTCATATTGTGTATCGAAGGCAGCATCATTTAGGGTCGTATGACCTTTAGTATTCGAGGCAGCATGGCTGAGGTATCTTTGAATTCGAGGGACGTGGCTTATTCTGCAAAAACACAAAGGCAACAGGCAACAAGGCAACAAGGCAGCAGAGAGGGTTACCCAAAAGCGTGCGTGTGTGCACCAATCACGTGATTATATTCAGATATTTATCTTTTAATTAATTATCTACATTGATTTAAGGCTTGCACTCCCTAAGATTACTAACCACGCAATATATAAAGCAATAATGGGAAGGGGGAAAATGAAACCAGCGGGGGAGAGGGGAATTATAACCAGCGGATCCCTTAATAGGGTTGACATAAGTAATAATAATAAAAACAGAAAAGATTTAGGGTTACCAATGACGTATCTTTGGCATTTGACAAACCCTGAAAGAAAGAAACATGGCAAACAAACGAGGGTGAGTGCATTATCGGTTCGGGGACAATTAGGGCTAACCCTAATAAAATAAAAGATAAATAAATTAATAATGAATAATAAATAATACTTAGCTTTGATTTGGATTTGATCTGATATGGTTAATAGGGCGCCTTTAAGGTTAACCCTGAAAGGCAAGGCCGAAAAGGGATGAATGCAAAGCAAACCCTAATTTAAAATATAAATCAAATATAATTTAAATTAAATTAAACTGAGCACTTAACTTTGGCTTTTGAATCAGGCGCGTAGTCGGAAGGCGTTTGAAAAGATAACCCTGAAAAAGGCACAGAAGAAGAAGATTTTTTAGTGTATCTTGTATTCTCGTAAACCCTGATTCGGGTGTTTAAATAAAATAAAGTAACCGATCGATTTAATTAATTGTTGGTTTCGCAACCCAATTAATTAAATCGAAGAAAGAAAATAAAATCAGGTAATAAAACATTTTTATGAAATTTTTATGAATTAAAATAGAATATACATGAATTATTGAAAATATATAAGTAAATAAATATATTAGGAAAATAAATAATGTGAATAGAAATAAAATAAATGATAAATATTAATAAATATAAAAGAAAATAAATCAATACATAAATGTGTCAAAGAAATAAATTAAATAAAATAAATATTATTATTATATAAAAAAAGGTTTTTAAAAGATAAATATAATTTTTATAAGTAAAAGAGAAAAAAACAAAAAATGAAAAAGCATATATATACATATAAATATAAATAAATAATTAAAAAAAAAATTTGTATAATTAAATATAAAAAAATTTGAGGGACTTAGCGTTTGATTCTGTGTGACGCATCTCTGGAGGTGTACGATGCACATGCGGCTTGAAGGACGTTGGATCAGAGATAAGCGTGATCGGATGGCCAGAGAACGTGGACGCATGGTACTTGCGTGGGCTGCTGGAGTATCGGATCATTCTGCATCAAGAAAGTCCAGCGCGCCCTTTTTGTTTGAATTAGACCAATGAGGCGTTGACACCTCTCGTTTTCTTCGCCCATCCCTGCAACTTTCTGCTACGAACCTACAGCGGCGGTTTAGCTACGATTTTGTGACCAAAATTCTGTAGCAAACTCCATGATCCTTGAACCTGCATGAAAACGTTCCAAAAACAAAATACAATAATCCAGATCGATAGTGTGCAGCCTTGCGAACCTAATGGGGGCCTTAATTCAACCTGAAATCGACCCTTTCTACGGATCCCTAATTTGAAGGCCATAAACCCTAAACATGGTGGAAGGCTTAATCTGCACAGAAACTTAAATCAAAACATCCAGATAGCATCGTGACATCAATACAAACACAAATATATTATCAATTCATATGCAGCATGAGTAAGTGTATGAAATCGAAGTTGAGAAAAAAATTGCTCATTCATGGACGTATGATTACGTTTCTGAGTGGCCTGGATTGATGAGGATGACTGGAACGGCTTCAGGAACCTTCAAATAACGTGTTGCAACGCTTAGGAGGCTTCGAATCTTCTTCAAACTCCAAAAACGATCTTTGAGTTTTTCTTGATTTTTAGAGCTCGGGTTTATGGCTCTTTGTTGCAGAAAAATCGAACCCTTGTACCTTTGACTTGTTATCTACTTATAGGAGAGTGATTAGGGTTAATAAAACTAGAAAGAATCTTCTTGAATCTTTGATTGGAAATTTGGCAAAATTTGATTTGGAATTGTTTCTAATTTGAGCCAATATTGATCCAATATTTTTTCAATCAAATTTGCACGAAATTGTGATGTTTATGAGACATAATTGGAAATTAAATTTGATCCTTGTAAACACTTGAATCAAATATTTGATTTTTCTTAATTTATTTGATTTTAATCCCTTTTTTAATTGAATAAAAAATCATAATAAACTAAATAAATCTCATAAATTCGTGGGAATTGATCCTTGGGCTTTAGATGACTTGTGGGTCCAGCTTGAATCAAAATAACTTGGGCTCATTTGTAAAAAAAACCAAATTCTTTCACATTTTTCCCTCCAAAATAACCCAACTTTGACAAGGCCTATCTCTCTCAATTTTTGAGGTATGGAAGTGTTCTAGTACTTTTTAGAAACCTCAAAGAGTCCTCTAACCATTGTCTTTGGTCTCATATCAAAATTATTTTCCATGCTCATTTTATGCCCTTTTGAAAAAAAGTGTCTTTTTGTTGACTTTTGAGAAGGACCTATAATGTATGAAGCCATATCTCTTAGATTATTGACCTATGAGCTTTGATTCTTGGACCATTGGATAGAGGAATGAATTCCCTTCAAAATGAGCTTTGGTGAGAATTTTTCTGATGAAGTATGAATATTTGGTGAATTTTCAAAGTTTGGTTGACTTTTTCAGTTCATGCCCAAAATAGTAACTCTTGACTTTTGACTTCTCTGATCTTTCCTTGCATCATCATGATCAACCCTTGCTCAAATGATGATTTTAGGGTTGTGAGGATGTTGTTGACCAAATATCTTGAATTTTGACTGTATATTGACTTGAAATGACTGTTTTGCCCTTGGGAGTCGACTGTTGACCTAATCAGGATTTGAGGGACTAAATTTGCTCTGTTTGACTTGAAACTTTATATGGAGATGCTTTGGGATGTTAGTGACCCTATGGAACCATCTTGAGCCATTGATTCAATGATTTCCCTTTGAATAAGTCAAACCCTAGTTTCAGAGCCTTGCATAGGAGAGTGTGTTCTGGAGCTTTGTGTATTGATTTGAATTTGTATAAGAGAAATTGTATGGGCAAATTTTGGGGTATGACAGCTGCCCCTGTTCAATTATCTTAAACCTGAAGATGCAGAGTGGTTTGTATGTCAGTCGGTATCTGAAGGTGGAAGATGATTGAACACTAGAATACCAAGAAATTTGCCCTTGCTGAAGTAGGGACCTTTGTCAGGGATGGGCTTGAAGATGCCATCCAGTAAATCATGCATTCGATCATGTTTGGAGTGTTTTGAGAGGTAGTTGAATTTTGAGAAGATGTTGTTTGCGCGTTGATCGTGTCATTACCGTTCGTGGTAGATGAATTAGATCCTTGGGAATTGATCGTGTCAGTATCGTTCGTGATACTTGAATTAGATCTTGGAAAGATGATCGTGTCTTCATCGTTCGTGATGATAGAATTAGATCTGAGGAGATAATCGTGTCTTCATCGTTCGTGATGATAGAATTAGATTCTCTTGTCGTGTCAGCACCGTTCGTAGTGACTGAATTAGACTGGGAAAGCCAGTGATCGTGTCCACACCGTTCGTGATGATAGACTTAGACCTCTGAAATTTGATCGTGTCAGTACCGTTCGTAGTATCTGAATTAGATCTTCTGTCGTGTCAGTACCTTTCGTAGTAGCTGAATTAGACTTGAGAAGGTCAGTGACCGTGTCTACACCGTCCGTGATGATAGAATTAGATCTCTGAGAGTTGACCGTGTCAGTACCGTTCGTAGTAACCGAA
The DNA here is from genome assembly GCF_029867415.1 of Vicia villosa. Taxonomy (NCBI): domain Eukaryota; kingdom Viridiplantae; phylum Streptophyta; class Magnoliopsida; order Fabales; family Fabaceae; genus Vicia; species Vicia villosa. The sequence continues at coordinate 815,060 of NW_026705212.1, read as the reverse complement.
TTAGATCTTTTGTCGTGTCAGTACTGTTCGTAGTAGCTGAATTAGACTTTGAAAGTGATCGTGTCATTACCGTTCGTGGTAAATGAATTAGATCTTCGAGCGTTGATCGTGTCAGTACCATTCGTAGTAGCTGAATTAGATCTTGGAAAGTTGGAGATTTCGTTCATTTGTCGGTACCTGTATTCTGAAAAAGGTAAGGTTAATCTTTATGCAATGTCATGATGCATGGGTTATGTAATGAATCCCTCAAAATAAATGAGAGCTTTTGCATGTTATGTATGAGTTCATTATGAGGTAATGTATGCAGTGTATGAACATGTTTATGACATATGATATGTGAATATGATTTATGTTGTCTTTGATTAAGAAAGTAGATCTTTATGTCCTTGTAATTGTACTGTCTGATCTTGTCTTGAAGATGCTCAGCTGGGAATTTATGATTTCTGCTTGGAGATGATCAGTGACTTGATGTTCCCTGATTGGTGATAAAGATATTGATAAATCATGTTGGAGGAGAGCGACAGTGTTGAAGATGTAAACTCTGTTGGGCAGCCATGTCTCTATCGGGAGCGTTTGAAGATATCTTCTTAATGATTACTCTGTGGGGATATGATCTTGTGAACCCGGCTTTGTGGGGAGACATGGGTGAAAGTTGCCCCCAGTAACTAGTACTTGATTTAGGACACGTCACTTAAAATGTCAAACTGGACTTGTATAGATTTGCCCCCAGTTAGCAGGAACTTTGGAAAGATTCGCCTTGCGAGGCCTTTATAAGATGTGCACTTTAGGAGACATGCCCCTAGTAATCATAGACCCAAGACCACGTTCCGTGCTGATTGGGAAGTAGCTTCAGATCTTCTTGGATGCATGCCCCTGATTGGCATCCTTGAGATATTCTTGGAATTTTGACTTGATTGCCCCAGATTGTTTGGACAAATAGTTTGAAACCCACTTGAGGTGTATGCCTTTGATTGTTTGGCTTTTGAGAGATTCTTATAATCTTGACTGGATTGCCCCAGATTGGTTGGGCAAAGCATGCCATGCCCCTTGTATACGTAGGATACATTGCTTCTCGGCATAATCTTGTCTGTCGGGATAACTTTCAGTCATTAGTTGTACCCTGTGCAAGTTCTTTCTGATGCTAACATTTGAAATTATGTAGCAGAATGTGTTTAATAATGAATTCATGAGATGCAATGCATACGTTTGTCTTGAATTTTTTGAAAAACCTTTAAAACATGAGATGCAAAAACACGACACTTGTAAAAAAATGATATTTGCAAGAATGAAATACCGACTCCTCGTTTTTGGTAAACCTTAAGGAGTCAGGATACCTTTTTTTTGGTGACAGTATGCTTTCGAACTAACCATGCTTCAATTAGGACTTTCAAAGAGTTGTAACGTGGCTTGGTTCACAGTTTAAGAAACAAAGGATAAAGGCTCAAAGTTTATTTATCCCCACCCCTCTTCGTGATGATCTTCAGTCCTAAACTCAGTAAATTCGGCTTATGCATTCAGGTTCCAAGAGACTTTTGGATTTGCACCTTTGATAATGATGATGATTCGCAAGCAAAGAGAATTTTTGAGATGGCAGTCACTTCTTCCTTTCGGTAGTCACAACATTGTGTCGTTCAGGAATTTATTGACTTCTCTTTTTTCATCTTTTGATATCCCTAACTTTTGCCTGAACTGTCTATTTTAAGCTTACAGTCAGCGGGATGCCTCGATTTTTGCCTAAGTCATCTTTTTGTTTTTTGACTTAGCAGGCTTTTCTTTGTACATGTATTTATTCATTTTTTTTGAAAGATATTGACTGCCTTGCTTAATGATTGATGAACCATCATTGGCTTTTGATTGACATCTCCAACACTTCTTTGATGTGTACGGATGAACGCTTGTGATTGAAACCTTTGTTGAAAGGTGTACAGAGTGATTCTCTTAAAATAGAATGCACAGCCAAAATAACTGAGAACTACCCTGCCCCAGGTTAAAAATGCGGGTGTTTCGTACAAAAAGAAACTTCTACTCCTTAGGCTCAAAGGGGTTGACGAGGGATTACCATCCTTATATCTCCACTGTTTAGGAATTGAAACAATGCCTGTACATCGTCAGCATAGTCCGCTCAAAAGCATACTGTATGAGGTTGCGGTATCGTTTTCGTCCTCCTCCCTTAAAAGGCTTACGGCTTAGCAGGAGTTGAGTATCACAAAACATATGCAGAGTAAAGACATAATTTAAAATGAGTGATAACGAAATAATTTATTCAAGACAAACATATGCAGTGCACTAATGATTATTATTAAAACAAATAATGTCTATCATAAGTCGAATGTTTAAACAAACAGATAGAAATTGCAAATGAAAGTAAAGCTAATGATTTAAAGTTCATCCACTCTGACATTAATCAGTCTTGTCGTGATTGTGCATGGGAGCAGTGATCACTATAGGAGTCTTGGGATGAGGGAATTCAATTTCACCAGCATCGATCATATCTTGGATCTTGTTCTTTAATGGCCAACAATCATTCGTATCATGCCCAGGGCTATTGGAGTGATACGCGCACCTCGCATTGGGTTTATAGCTAGGAGCGGAAGTGTTGGGCTTCACAGGAGGATCCCTTAAAGTAATTAGCCCTTTCTTCAGCAATTGTTGTAATGCCTGAGCCAGTGACATATTGATCTTTGTAAACTGACGTTTAGATGTATCTGACCTGCGTCTTTGTTGAGGAGCTAATGTAGAGGTCAGAATTGTCCCCACAAATTGGTTGGGTTCATTGTGATCTTTCAGGTCGTACACGACGTGAGGTTCCTCAGGAGACTGGCAGTCAATGATTTTGTCATCGATTAAGTCTTGGATCTTATTCTTCAGTGTCCAACAGTTATTAGTGTCATGTCCAGGACTATCAGAGTGATACGCACACCTTGCATTAGGATTATAACGAGAAGAGGAAGTACTAGGATTCCTCGGAGGGTCCTTCAAAGTGATTAGCCCTTTCTTCAGCAATTGTTGCAACGCTTCGGCCAGAGTCATATTGATCTTTGAGAATTGGCGCTTGGGTGTATATGACTTGTGTCCTTGTTGTGGAACTGGTGTAAAGGTCAGAATTGTCCCCACAGATTGGTTGGGTTCATTGTGACCTTTCCGATTGTACCCAGTATTGGCCATATGAGGTTTCTCAGGTGAAATGACGTCAATGATCTTGCAATCAATGAGGTCTTGGATCATGTGCTTCAATGGTCCACAATCCTCTGTATCGTGACCGGGACTTTTTGAATGATAAGCACATCTTGCATGGTACTTGTACCCAGGAGTGGGATTAGCAGGAAGTGAATATGGAGGCAGTAGAGTTATCAAGTTCTGATTGAGCAGTTGTTGCAGAGCTTGAGACAGCGGCATGGGTAACGGAGTGAATGACCGCTTAGGCTTGGACTTCCATTTATCTTGCACACCTTGCCCCCTTTGTTGGTCCTTCTCCTTCTCGGACAGAAGTGCCTTTAATTCTTCTTGCCCCTTGGCCAAGTGAAAGATTATTTTCTGGAACTGGTTGTTCTGAGCTTGGAGATTCTTCAAAGATTGTTCGAGATTCATCTTTGTTACTGAAATAAACAGCACAAAGATGAGGCATTTGATTTTATGAAACCTGCGATGCGATGTTTATGAATGATATGATTATGCATATGCAATGTTTCGAGGACCTTTAGAATTCAAATTTGTTTAAAACAAAACAAAAGGAAATTTTATTAATAATAATTAAGAGAAAGTAATTGTAAATTGTTTTATTGTTGTCTTTTACAATAAGGAAAGTATAAAACTAGAAAATAAAATAAAACTTAGAAAAGATAAATTCTTCAGGTCTCCCATGGACGCTTCCTCTTTGAACCAATGAAGTTGTTGATGCCTTGCTCTGCTTGTAGTAATCTTGTGAGTTCTAACACTTTCTTTTCTTTGTCACGAAACTGAGCTTCGAAAGTGTCTCTTTCTTCCTTTAGTTGAACCCAGGATCTCTTTAATTCTTCGATGTCAGTTGGCATGTCTGGATGAGTAATAACTTGAGGAACTCTTTCCTCGCAATCAGGCTCCACTATCACAGGTAAGACATACGGATAAGGCATGATGAGACGTTGAGCACGAGTGCGTACCCATCTAAGGTAAGGCCCCAAAGGAATGGAGTTTCTTTGTCCCAAGCTTTTGTTATCAATTCTATTTACCATATCCCAAGCTCGTATGAACTTCCGGCGGTGATTCTGAGTGTCATCTTCATAATCAAACACAATCCCTTGTATAAGCATATGGTGAGGACCATCTCTTCGAGCGTAACCAAATTGTCGTAAAGCCAAGCAAGGATTATAAGTGATACCCCCTCGTATGCCAAGTAAAGGCACATTAGGATATTGTCCACAACGGTCGATCATGGTGAAACTTTCCTTGGATAAAGACAGCCAACGGATATCAGAATGTGAAAGTGACATTATTCTCTTGTGCCATTTCAGCCTTTGGTCGTTCCTCATTACTGATCGAGGCAAGTGCGAAATAAACCACTTAGATAACAAAGGTATGCAACACATAAGAGTCCCTCGCTTCTTCATAGTACGAGTGTGAAGAGAGTGTAGGATATCTCCAAGCAAGGTAGGAACTGGATTGCGTGTCAGAAATATCTTTATGGCGTGCACATCAATGAACTGATCAGGATTAGGGAACAACACCAAACCATAGATGAGTAATGCTAATATGTCTTCGAAGGCTTGATAACTCATGGACTTCAGAAACATGCGAGCTTTCCCAAGTAAGAACTTAGCGAGGAATCCCTTGACTCCACTTCTGGTTTCCCAATGACCATCAATATCAGACTTTTTAAGATGTAGAGCAGGAGCGATGACTTCCAATTTTGGAGTTTCTTCCAAACCAGTGAACGGAATCTGATCTCGGATAGTGAGTCCAAGTATGTCAGCAAACTCCTCCATGGTAGGCACCAACTGATAATCTGGGAAAGTAAAGCAATGATGCTCGGGATCGAAGAATTGAAATAGTACACTCATCATTTCTTCGTCAAAACCTGAAGTAACTAAACTGGGCAAGAGACCATGTCTTTCAGAGAATCGGGAACCTCCAGGAATCTCTAATACCAATTCTTTCAATTCGGAAGGTATCTTCACAAAGTTAACTCGAATGGTGTTTCTAGTCTCCATAACCTACAAAACAGAACAAAGATGAATTCCTTGGTCCTCGAATGGTTAGTCATGATGTTATGATGCTCATGATGTTTATGATGTCATGAATGCCAAGTAGATAACAAACACAAACAAGTCACACAATTTTGCCTTAAGGTTAGGCTTGCATGTGGTCTGGGGGTGCGTACCCTCCCCACTGAAGTTTAGTCGGTTCAAACCTGTCCTATATACAGATCGGGTTCTAAGGAGCTCATATCATTGACCTTTCTCGAAGGCGCTTATCTCAGTTCGGCAATCGAATCGCCAACCGAAAAGGTCCTGAAAGTCCAGTCCATATGAGTGTAGCTTCGAGTATCAACCAACTTCAGTCGGAACCAAAGCCAGCCATCTCGCTACTTTCTAAAAGGCCAAAGTCAAGTTCGACTAAGGTTCTAAGGGCGAATTAGTGCTTAATGACACCACGCGGCAGCCAAGCATTTCCTCAGGTCGGATCCCAAGGAACACCAGGACAAACCAATGTGCCACACTAACGATGGCCATCAGATCAACCACATCAGTATACGCTGTGCAGTCTCCTTGATCTCATGCCATATACCTAAGGTACTCAGATCCGGGTTAGGATCTTTCACACAACAGAATACCCAAAACAGCCCTGCAAAATTAAATCAAACAAAGCAAACAATAGAAAACATTTAAATGAATCCTAAACTTTTAAGGTAACCCCTCTTTTATCGAAATTCTACCCAGCAGAGTCGCCAGTTCTGTAACACAGTGAACTGACTTTTTATCGATCAAAATGTCGCGGTTAAGCAAGAGTCGCCACTGAATTTTATTTTATCCAAACAAATTCAGAAAGGCTAAAAGAAACAGAAAAAAACCTTTTAAAGAAATCTAAGTTCGGGGGGTAATTTATGCAAAAGGAAGGTGTAAGGCACCCTTTGCATCCATGGTTTTCCATGGGCTCTTAATTGCTTTGCTTGCTCGTTTGTTTAGAAAATGTAGATGAAAGAGATAGGGACTTTAGCTTGTGAATAAGCGTTGCCCTTTTGAGAAATTATGAGAAAGAATATAATAAAAAGGTTTGAGCATTGCAAGGCAATTAGGGGCAATTACCTTAAACTCAGATGATAGGTCTCTTTTTTGCCTTTCAGAATGAAAGGGTCTATCCTTGCCATAAGAGGGCAGGAAGCCTTTCGTTTGGAAGTTGAAGGGTCGTCGAAGCATCCTTTGCCATAAGACTGTCCCATGCCATAGAAGGGCAGGTAGTCTAAGGTAAGGATCAGAATAAGCCTTTTCGTAGGCAACCAGAAGATACCTCAGCCTTTTTTTCGTAGGCAACATCCGAGGGTCGAGGTCATATTGTGTATCGAAGGCAGCATCATTTAGGGTCGTATGACCTTTAGTATTCGAGGCAGCATGGCTGAGGTATCTTTGAATTCGAGGGACATGGCTTATTCTGCAAAAACACAAAGGCAACAGGCAACAAGGCAGCAGAGAGGGTTACCCAAAAGCGTGCGTGTGTGCACCAATCACGTGATTATATTCAGATATTTATCTTTTAATTAATTATCTACATTGATTTAAGGCTTGCACTCCCTAAGATTACTAACCACGCAATATATAAAGCAATAATGGGAAGGGGGAAAATGAAACCAGCGGGGGAGAGGGGAATTATAACCAGCGGATCCCTTAATAGGGTTGACATAAGTAATAATAATAAAAACAGAAAAGATTTAGGGTTACCAATGACGTATCTTTGGCATTTGACAAACCCTGAAAGAAAGAAACATGGCAAACAAACGAGGGTGAGTGCATTATCGGTTCGGGGACAATTAGGGCTAACCCTAATAAAATAAAAGATAAATAAATTAATAATGAATAATAAATAATACTTAGCTTTGATTTGGATTTGATCTGATATGGTTAATAGGGCGCCTTTAAGGTTAACCCTGAAAGGCAAGGCCGAAAAGGGATGAATGCAAAGCAAACCCTAATTTAAAATATAAATCAAATATAATTTAAATTAAATTAAACTGAGCACTTAACTTTGGCTTTTGAATCAGGCGCGTAGTCGGAAGGCGTTTGAAAAGATAACCCTGAAAAAGGCACAGAAGAAGAAGATTTTTTAGTGTATCTTGTATTCTCGTAAACCCTGATTCGGGTGTTTAAATAAAATAAAGTAACCGATCGATTTAATTAATTGTTGGTTTCGCAACCCAATTAATTAAATCGAAGAAAGAAAATAAAATCAGGTAATAAAACATTTTTATGAAATTTTTATGAATTAAAATAGAATATACATGAATTATTGAAAATATATAAGTAAATAAATATATTAGGAAAATAAATAATGTGAATAGAAATAAAATAAATGATAAATATTAATAAATATAAAAGAAAATAAATCAATACATAAATGTGTCAAAGAAATAAATTAAATAAAATAAATATTATTATTATATAAAAAAAGGTTTTTAAAAGATAAATATAATTTTTATAAGTAAAAGAGAAAAAAACAAAAAATGAAAAAGCATATATATACATATAAATATAAATAAATAATTAAAAAAAAAATTTGTATAATTAAATATAAAAAAATTTGAGGGACTTAGCGTTTGATTCTGTGTGACGCATCTCTGGAGGTGTACGATGCACATGCGGCTTGAAGGACGTTGGATCAGAGATAAGCGTGATCGGATGGCCAGAGAACGTGGACGCATGGTACTTGCGTGGGCTGCTGGAGTATCGGATCATTCTGCATCAAGAAAGTCCAGCGCGCCCTTTTTGTTTGAATTAGACCAATGAGGCGTTGACACCTCTCGTTTTCTTCGCCCATCCCTGCAACTTTCTGCTACGAACCTACAGCGGCGGTTTAGCTACGATTTTGTGACCAAAATTCTGTAGCAAACTCCATGATCCTTGAACCTGCATGAAAACGTTCCAAAAACAAAATACAATAATCCAGATCGATAGTGTGCAGCCTTGCGAACCTAATGGGGGCCTTAATTCAACCTGAAATCGACCCTTTCTACGGATCCCTAATTTGAAGGCCATAAACCCTAAACATGGTGGAAGGCTTAATCTGCACAGAAACTTAAATCAAAACATCCAGATAGCATCGTGACATCAATACAAACACAAATATATTATCAATTCATATGCAGCATGAGTAAGTGTATGAAATCGAAGTTGAGAAAAAAATTGCTCATTCATGGACGTATGATTACGTTTCTGAGTGGCCTGGATTGATGAGGATGACTGGAACGGCTTCAGGAACCTTCAAATAACGTGTTGCAACGCTTAGGAGGCTTCGAATCTTCTTCAAACTCCAAAAACGATCTTTGAGTTTTTCTTGATTTTTAGAGCTCGGGTTTATGGCTCTTTGTTGCAGAAAAATCGAACCCTTGTACCTTTGACTTGTTATCTACTTATAGGAGAGTGATTAGGGTTAATAAAACTAGAAAGAATCTTCTTGAATCTTTGATTGGAAATTTGGCAAAATTTGATTTGGAATTGTTTCTAATTTGAGCCAATATTGATCCAATATTTTTTCAATCAAATTTGCACGAAATTGTGATGTTTATGAGACATAATTGGAAATTAAATTTGATCCTTGTAAACACTTGAATCAAATATTTGATTTTTCTTAATTTATTTGATTTTAATCCCTTTTTTAATTGAATAAAAAATCATAATAAACTAAATAAATCTCATAAATTCGTGGGAATTGATCCTTGGGCTTTAGATGACTTGTGGGTCCAGCTTGAATCAAAATAACTTGGGCTCATTTGTAAAAAAAACCAAATTCTTTCACATTTTTCCCTCCAAAATAACCCAACTTTGACAAGGCCTATCTCTCTCAATTTTTGAGGTATGGAAGTGTTCTAGTACTTTTTAGAAACCTCAAAGAGTCCTCTAACCATTGTCTTTGGTCTCATATCAAAATTATTTTCCATGCTCATTTTATGCCCTTTTGAAAAAAAGTGTCTTTTTGTTGACTTTTGAGAAGGACCTATAATGTATGAAGCCATATCTCTTAGATTATTGACCTATGAGCTTTGATTCTTGGACCATTGGATAGAGGAATGAATTCCCTTCAAAATGAGCTTTGGTGAGAATTTTTCTGATGAAGTATGAATATTTGGTGAATTTTCAAAGTTTGGTTGACTTTTTCAGTTCATGCCCAAAATAGTAACTCTTGACTTTTGACTTCTCTGATCTTTCCTTGCATCATCATGATCAACCCTTGCTCAAATGATGATTTTAGGGTTGTGAGGATGTTGTTGACCAAATATCTTGAATTTTGACTGTATATTGACTTGAAATGACTGTTTTGCCCTTGGGAGTCGACTGTTGACCTAATCAGGATTTGAGGGACTAAATTTGCTCTGTTTGACTTGAAACTTTATATGGAGATGCTTTGGGATGTTAGTGACCCTATGGAACCATCTTGAGCCATTGATTCAATGATTTCCCTTTGAATAAGTCAAACCCTAGTTTCAGAGCCTTGCATAGGAGAGTGTGTTCTGGAGCTTTGTGTATTGATTTGAATTTGTATAAGAGAAATTGTATGGGCAAATTTTGGGGTATGACACGTTTGCTTCCTGGTTATTCACCCTTGGTACATGTTTTAATTCCACGAATTCGAATTTCTTGAGCAACCTATTTGCGATGATAAAATACATGATCAGATTCTCTTTGATGCACTTGTACTCCTTTGTCAATTGTTTGATGACCAATTCGGAGTCTCCTTTAATTTCGACTCTGGTTGCCCCCAATTCTAACAAAGCCTCAAGTCCAGCAATTAAAGCCTCGTATTCAGCTTCATTATTGGAGCATGATGGACCTTCGATTTTATACTTGAGCTTTGTTGGAATTCCATCAGGAGAAATTATCAACATTCCAATACCAGTTCCCTCTCTATGCGTTGAACCATCGAAATATAACTTCCAAGGTTTCAAATCTACACAATGCTGATGATTCTCAATCACTGCATGATCGACAATGAAGTCTGACACAATCTGACCTTTCATTGCCTTGAGAGGCTGAAATATTAATGAATATTCAGTAAGGGCTAAAGCCCATTTGCCAATTCGACTATGTAGTATTGGCTTAGATAACATATGTTTAATAACATCATAATGAGATGAAACGTAAACATCAACTGGCTTTATATAATACTTGAGTTTGATACAGGAGAAATACAAACAAAGGCAGATTTTTTCTATATCAGTATATCTAGTCTCTGCATCATTGAGTACTCTACTTAAGTAATAAATGGCTCTTTCGATGCCATTCTCATCCTCCTGGGCAAGCATGCTGCCTATTGTTTTATCTGATGCTGAAATATATAGGCGCATGTGCTTCTTCCCATTTGGGGAAGATAGAATTGGTGGACAAGTCAAGTATTGCTTTATCTGATCGAAAGCTTCTTGATGTTCAGCACGCCATTCGAATTTTCCTTGCTTAAGCCGAAGTAGACGTGAGAAAGCTTGCGTGCGTCCACTTAAGTTAGAGATAAATCTTCTTAAGAAATTTATCTTACCCAACAATGATTGTAATTCTTTCTTCGTGGAGGGAGACTTGGTCTCCATAATGGCTTTTGTCTTGTTTTGGTTGATTTCTATCCCTTTTTTGTGGACTACGAAACCCAAGAAATCGCCTGCCTGCACAAAGAAAGCACATTTAAGGGGGTTCATCTTCAAGCCATATTTCCTCATTCTTTCGAATGATTGGCTCAGATGATCGAGATGACTCATACCCGAGGTAGATTTTACCACAATGTCATCTATATACACTTGCATGAATGTTTCTATGAAGTCGTGAAATATAGAATTCATTGCTCTTTGATAAGTTGCCCCTGCATTTTTTAAACCAAAAGGCATCACAACCCATTCGTAAGTGCCTATTGCTCCTGGGCAACGAAATGCTGTCTTGGATACATCATCTTCTGCTATAAAAATTTGATTGTATCCCGAATATCCATCCAACATGCTCAAATACTCAAAACCTGCGGCTGAGTCTACTAGCATTTCTGCTATAGGCATGGGATACTCGTCTTTCGGAGTAGCTGCATTAAGGTCACGAAAGTCTATGCATACTCTTAATGAGCCATTCTTTTTAATTACAGGTACTATATTAGCAATCCACTCAACATACCTTGTAGTTCGGATAAATTTGCACCGTAAGAGTCTTTCGACCTCTGCTTTAATCTTCGAGTGAATCTCTGGCGCGAATCTTCTGGGAGTTTGCTTTATTGGCTTCTTCCCTTCTTTTATTGGTAATTTCAATTCGACTAAGTCTCTTTCGAGACCAGGCATCTCATCATAATCCCAAGCAAAACAATCTCTATTGTCTTTCAACATTTTGATGACCGTTGCTTTCAATTCTGGTTCTAGTTTCGCGCTGATATATGTTATTCTCTTTTGATCATTGTCTCCAAGATTGACTTCTTCAAGTGGATCTTGGACCAACATCTTTATGTTCGACGCCATCGGGTCTTTTTCAAATCCCAACGGTTCTTCGTCGTATATTGCATCTAACCTTTGACTTGGTTCTTCTCCTATGATCTCTTCAACTGGAACCGTATCTTCAGGGAGTTCGAAACTCGTACGTATTTCCAATTCTGATATTCCTTCTTTGGTTAGAACTGTATCTATCTTTGTATTTGATAGTTCGGCTTCGAGAGCCGTTTTTCTTTTGTTCTCGGCCACATAGGCCGAAATCTTTTCGAAGAACGCAGACTCAGACATGATTAATGTCATCGTCCCAGCCCGTTGGCCGTACTGCTGGATAATTCTCTGATGGTGCTGGATCTGGTAGACCATCCATGATCTCCCTATCCCATTGGAATCCATTTTGGTGTAAAGTCAAATAGTACATTGCATTTTTGTTTGGGGTATACATCTCTTCAGCAGCATGACAAGGGCCTATGTTTGCCAAGTTCCTGTCGAAGTTGTTTTTGTTCACCTGGTTGACCTCAGCCATGTAGTAACTCTGATCACCTTCGATATTCTCCACTATACCATCTTCTCTCCAAATTGTCACCCTCTGATGCATGGTTGAGGGTACAGCCGCTACTCCATGAATCCATTCCCTACCAAGCAAAAGGTTGTAGTTTGCCTTTGCTGGTATAACCATGAACATGGTTGGCCTGGTAACTGAGCCTACTGTCAAATTGACTTGAACAACTCCCAGAGTTTGTCCTATTTTGCCTTCGTAGTTAGATAAAACCATGTTATGTGGCCTTATATCCGTATCGAACATACCAATTCTTTTTAGCATGTATTGAGGCATTAGGTTCACTGCTGCTCCCCCGTCAACTAGGACTTTATTTATGCCCACGTTCTCAATCTTAGCCCTGATATAGAGTGGCTTCAAATGATTTCGCATACCCTCATCAGGCCTTTCGAAGAAAGCATTCTGTTCTTCTACTGCACCGTTATTCAGCACATAGTAACACACGGGTCTGTGTTTTGCCATTTCTTCGATATCAGCCTCTTCACAGTCTTCTACTTCAGTTTCCTGATTAAACTCGTGAGGGAGTACAGAGAAAACATTGCAATTCAAGTTTATAGATGACACTCCATCAGAGTCAAAATCATTTGTCATTCTATCCTCTTCTTTCCAAGAATTTGAACGCATCTTGTCTTCTTCATCCAAGAGTTTTTCAGCTTCGAATAGTCTGCGTTCCACCGGAGGTTTGTTCGACTTTGCCCCCTGGTATGGGACTTGGTTGCTACTAGAGTCTCCAGCTTCTCTTGGCCTGTATTCCTTCTGAGCCTTTTTTATTCTCTGATGCCTTCTCCACTGGGACCGAGACATAGGATTTTTTCCTTTATAATTCTCCAACCGATACACCTCTCGATTTGATCTTTGAAATTGTTTCCTATATGCCATTGCAGTTCTACCACCTTGGTCCCAACTTCGCCATTTGTTAGTTCTTGCATCAGCTTGTACCCACCTATCCCTGGGTGCATTTGCAGGGACTTTGAACGTCACCCTTCGAGTCCTAGGATGTGGGCTATCAGGCCTCTTTGTTGGAGTCCAAATGTCGAAACCGTACAGGTTGGGACGCAACCCCTGAGTTTCTTGACTCATGTAGCAATACACACGTTCGAATGATCGTGCTAGCATTTCGTCATAGACTGCCCCACATCTTGGGCAGAGAGCAACTTCAGTGTTTTCTTTGTGGCATCTGACCAAAAATCCTACCAAGCTTTCCTCCATCTTTGGGTACAGTTGTAGTAGGGGATTTGGCTCTCTTCCTGGGTGATCCCACCTTTCGCGTCGAACCCTCTCGAAGTTGGCTTCGACCCTTTGATTCAGCATGATCGAACACCTTGGACACATCCATTGCTTACCACCATTTCTCTCGTGGCAATTCCAAAGATATTCTTTGAGGCTTTCGGTTCTAGGAGGAACTTCGATGCCCCCATTTTTCCTCGTCAGCCATGTCTCTAGTTCGCCAAATTCAGACACTGGTCGTCTGGCGCTGACCATGTTAACCGCTACTGGAGGAACTTCGGAGATTTGTATTTTCTGGAGTTTCATCCTGAGGTCTTCAGTGGCCTCGCTGTTTTCTTCCTTCGAGGCTTCAGTTATTTCTGCCTTGGAAATTTCTTCAACATCAGTATTGAAGATTATAGGGATAATAGCTATTTTGCCCCCTGCCATATGGGCGAGGTTTGAAAAACGCCCCTGTAAAAAAAAAAAATTGGATTCGCCCCCTAACATATGAAGATTCCCCTGTTTTACCCCTTCAAGAAATTTAATATTCAAAATTATTGACGTGGCAACCATTTTTTTATTTTTTTAAATTATTTATAATGACGTGGCATGCTTAGTTGGAAACCACTAGGCTACTTTACTTTTGTTGTTCTATTCTTACTTTAAGTACTTATATTATAGTAATTTCTAAAAATATAATTATTAAATATTTATTTAGGTTCTTATATTTTGATATATGTTTTAATATTATTGTTAATCAATGATAATGTTTTATTAACCAGTATATTAGTGTTAATATATTTATTTAGGTTATGATTTTTTATTATATGTTTTATTATTATTATTATTATTAACTAATAATGTTTTATTAACTAATATATTAACATTAATATATTACATGAATTGCATATTTACCGTTAATATTTAAAATATTGTAACATAAATATTTAAAAATTATTAAATATCATTGATATTTAAAAATGTTAATATTTAAATAACTTTAATTATTTAAATAACTTTAATTATTTAAATTATTAACGTTAATAAATTAGTTTAAATTAGTTTATTACATTAGTTTAAAAGGTACATTATTTTTTTAAAATATAGTCTATGAAACATGATTAACAGTATATTTTAAAACATAGCTTATAAAATATGACTAAATTAATTTGGTTCAGTATTTTTTAAATTAGTTTATAAAACATAGCCTATAAAACATGACTAAATTAAATTAGTTTATGTAATTAAAACTAAATTAAACAAATTTAAATTAAAACTAAATTAATTTATATTTTAGAATTTAATTAATTTTAACAGTAAAATAAATATTAATTATAATAGTATTAATTAATAACAATGTTAACTAATAACTATAATATAACTATTATATTTTAACTGATATATTTTATAATTTAATTAAAATAAATATTTAATTAGATAAATATATTAACGTTAATATTTGACAAAAGTAAAATAGAACAACAAAAGTAACTGATAATATTTGATAAAAGTAGATAAATATAACTAGTTTATTATAATATAAGTACTTAAAGTAAGAATAGAACAACAAAAGTAAAGTAGCCTAGTGGTTGGTGGTGCCCCCTTGTAATTAATAGGTCATGGGTTCAATACCCATGGGAGACAAAATTTTGGCTTTAATATTTGACATTTTAACAAACAAATAATTAAATAATAATAAAACATGCCACATGGAATTAAAATAAATAAAAAATAAATAAAAATTCCAACTAAGCCTGCCACGTCATTAAAAATTATTAAAAATAATAATAAAAATTCCAACTAAGCCTAAAATTACAACTAAGCATGCCACGTCATTATAAATAATTTAAAAAAATAAAAAAATGGTTGCCACATCAATAATTTTGAATATTAAATTTCTTGAAGGGGCTAAACAGAAGAATCTTCATATGTTAGGGGGCGAATCCAAATTTTTTTTTTTACAGGGGCGTTTTTCAAACTTCGCCCATATGGCAGGGGGCAAAATAGCTATTATCCCAAGATTATATCACCATTTAGGCTTTCAGTAGCCTTCTTTCCATTGAACATTGCTTTAGTCTCCACAACTTCGACTTCAGAAACCTCCACCATGTTGATATCTTCTACCTCGCAGAGGCTAGCATCAGCAATGTTTAGGGGATTGGTATCGACCCTCATATGACTCTTGGTCTTGTCAGCAAACTTCAACCTTCCATCATTGAGAGCATTTTGAATTAGATCCCTGAAAAGAAAACATTGAGAAGTTTTATGGCCTAAAAACCCATGATATTTACAAAAACCTCTTTTCTTCCGTTGTTCCAACGGAGGAATTTTTGAATTTGGAGGTAGTATCATTTGGCCATCTTTTACCAATAAATCAAATATTTCATCACACTTGGTAATGTCGAATGTATAAGTTTTCTTAGGGAACCTATCATTCTTATCGTTTTCTACTGGGTTTTTTCCATTGGCAGGATTTAGCAGTTTGCAAGCATAAGGTGGCGCTTCTTTCAATTCAGCCAAGTCTATTTCGACTTCTTCAGGGCTATATGAGTCATCGAAAGACTCATTCTCAGCATCCTTGGCTTCGACGTATGCCACTCTTTCTTTCTTATAACTTTTATTTGCCCTAGCTTTTTCTGCCTTCAGGCGTTCGACTTGTCGAACCCTATCTGCTAATTGGGCCATGTCCCTAAGGTATTGGGTATCTAGTTTCTTTCTTATTGAATAATCTAGACCACCTGCAGCCATTTCAACAAGTTCATGCTCTGGGACTGTTGTAAAACACCTTGATTTCAACAGACGGAACCTATTTAAATAATCATCAATTGTTTCTGTGAATTTTCTTTTAACACTGGCCAATTCTTTCAAACTTATCTTAGTTTAACCCATGTAGAATTGCTCATGGAAAAGTCTTTCCAAGTATGCCCATGCATCTATAGAATTTGGTGGCAAAGTAGTAAACCAAATGAAGGCATTTTTTGTCAGTGAACTAGGGAAATACTTGATCCTTAAATCCTCGTTTCCCGCTAAGTCTCCTGCTTCTGTCAAATATCTAGCAATATGTTCCACCGTTGACTCGTTCGTTTCGCCTGAAAATTTTGTAAATTTGGGTACCTTAGTGCCCCTAGGCAATTCTGTCTGCATGATATAATCTGATATAGGGGATGTATAGTTTGGACGTCTAAGTCCAGTACTAAGGCCATTGTTAGCCATAACCCTTTCTATCATGGCAGTTAAGTTATTTTCTGTAGCCAGATTTTCTCTTCTGACTCTTTGAACAAACTCATCTGGGTGTTCGTTCCTACCCACAATCCTTAATCTGGGTTGCTCCTCCTCCGTTTCTTGTCGAACGGGGACAGTTCTTTGATTTGAAGCTTCTAAGTTAATTATTGGAGTTCCTTCGAACACCTCCGTTCTTCGTGAGGGGCCTACATCCCTAGTAGTCGTCCTAGATGATGGAACTATGTCTTGTACACGTTCTAAAATGGGCCTCTCTTCTTGATTCGAAGGCTGTTTGTCTTTCCTTTTAGGTGGCGTCACTCCCATGAATTCTGCCATTCGATTCATCTGAGATGATATCTTTTGGAATGTCTCCATGTTTTCTCTATTTGTAGTAGTAACATTTGCCATTAGTGGGCTTAAAACTGAAGTCAATTCTCTGGCCAAAACCCCTACCATATCATGGTTGCTTGCATCCATTTCTTGTCGAAATGCTGCTTGGTTATTTGTGGTAAAGTGAGGCATCTGGGTAGAGAAACCAGTGTTATGTGCACTTCGACCCACTGAACTAACATTTGGTGAAAATGTCGCATTGTTAGTTGGGGCATATATAGGTCCTGCCCCTCGTACGCCTGTTCCATATTGGTATGGCATTCCGTATGGATTATTTGGTCTCCATTCGAAAGCAGAATTCGCGCCTTGACCGAACAAATTGTTTGCAGCATTTGTCGAGGCAAACAATACGTCCTCTGCGCTTGTGGATGAGGGTGCGGTTGTCGACGCTGAAACTGGAATAGTCCCTGAGGGTCCTGTATTATTTTCAGGCATAGTCTGGGAATTATCTGCAGGTCTCGATCCATTTGGACCCGTTGCATCTCGTGTTTCTTGAGTAGAAGTCGAATTTGCCGCTCCTGATCCTGAACCTTGTGGGGGATCTTGATTACCCCCTGCACTGGCCGTAACGACCATTTTCCTGTTGTACCTTCGTTTGGGAATCGGTTGTGCACTGTTCTTTAATTTACCGTTCCTAAGGTTCATACAAGATCTTGATATTGTCTAGACAAAAATAAAGCAATTGATTAAAACAATCTGCTTGACACTGTCCCACTGGGCGTGCCAATTTGTTTACGGTGATTTCCGGTAAACAACCGCTAGTCTTCCAAACTATAATAAATATGATTTGGTTACTTGCAGGATCGACTAGATTGATCCTAGGACACATAGTCAAGAAGATTGTTATCAATGTTTGTTCGAACCATATTCATTATTTGTCTTCTTCAATAAGCGTTGTTCGATTAACAGAACAAATAGTCTTGACAATCACTTTGTTACATATAAATATGACTTCATCGAAGTGACATAGCATAAAAAATTAAAAGGACAATTGAAACGTAAAGAATCTTAAACTGCAGAAATATAAAAGACTTTGAAAGTAAATAGCATGAAAGTAATTCGAAAGTAAATGACATTAAAGTAAAGATGCAGAAACGTAAATGGCAAGAAGTAAACGAAATGCAGTAATTCTGAAAGATATTTAAAAGCAAAGGATAATACACATGTATTAAAATGGTGGTGTCATACGTACATTTTCTCAGCGAACTCTTTCTCTTAACGCTTGATACTTGAGTAAATATGTGAGTGATTTGTACAAAATGAACACCCAGAATCCTAACACTAAGACTCCTATTTATACTAGTTTCGACCTTAACGGTCCTATACTAATCTGCTGCCACGTTTCTCATCAGAACTTCCAGCGAAGCCATCTGTTGTTGAACGGTTACGAAACCGTCTTCGAATTTCAAATCTTCCCGCCTGAGTCCATCTTCGACGCGTGGCAGTGTATTAAACAAACACTACTAAAAAACACGCTAAGTAGTAATACTTGAATACATATTCTATGAATTTTGTCTAAGTCCCGAAGACATATGCTTTCATTAATCTTTCAGCGTTCACTTATCTTCATCGAACTTAGAAGTCTTTATTTTTCGAAGCATGACCATCAGTAGCCATTCTTTTACTTTTTAAGGGATGGCCATCAGTAACCATCTTTCCTTCGATTCTCAACTCCTTCGAAGGACAAACAATATAAAACGAAATCTTCAGCTAACACTGAGGAGTATGGAAATGGAGTCGGACTGGTGATGATTACCGATGCCACTCTGGGTGCAGCAGAAATTTTGAAGGGAGCTTTGGTAGGTATTTTCAATGGTATGTTAGAAACCACTGAGACGTCTTCTATCCTCATCCCATTTGAAAAAACTTCACACAAATCGTCTATAGAAGGGAGCTTCTCAAACATAATGATACGACGATCCATCCACTTTTGGATTCCTCCTTTCAGATTTTCACAACCATTGGGTAGGTGTGCACAATAAAAGAAATCAGGGTCACAACCTGGGAATAAACCATCACGTATTAGCTTTCTTTTGACTTCAAGGAGCGGAGTTGATAATTCTCTCACATCATAGATATAAACAGTGTCTATGATAGCATTAATGGTCTTGTCATGCTTTGGCATAGGTGCAGTGATGACATTTGGAGTCTCTGGAGGATCGAATTCAATTTCCCCAGCATCTATCATGTCTTGTATTTTATTTTTCAGGGCCCAATAGTGATCTGCGTCATGTCCTGGACAGTTAGAATGGTATGCACATGTTGCATCGGGGCGATAACTCGGAGAGGAAGTGTTGACATTCTTTGGAGGGTCTTTCAATATGATCAGATTCGCTTTCAACAAGTGCCGCAATGCTTGAGAGATTGGCATGTTGATTTTGGTGAAGTTTCTTCTCGGTGCATCTGGTCGACGCGTATACTTCGGCGGTTGATCTTTTTGAGGTGCAGCTGCAGAGATCAGAACAGCCCCTACAGATTGGAGATGCTCACTTTTGCGACCTTTCTGACTATGCATTGTATTGACTTCATTTCTCCCACTGATGGGCCTCTTTGCAGTACCAGAGGAGGAGCCTACTTGAATTTTTCCACTTTGAATGCCACTTTCAACATGCTCTCCAGTTAATATCAGGTCAGTGAAACCTGACGACGAGCTTCCCAGCAAATGACTGTAGAAAGGGCCAGTTAAAGTGCCCATGAACATGTCGACCAGCTCGCGATCAGATAAGGGTGGTTGAACCCTTCCAGCTAGATCTCTCCATTTTTGTGCATACTCTTTGAAACTTTCTTTTGGTGCCATAGTCATGCCCCGTAGTTGAGTACGGGTTGGTGCAAGGTCAGCGTTGTATTGATACTGTTTGTAGAAGGCAGCAGCCAAATCTTCCCAAATGTGAACTTTTGTACTTTCCAGCTGGTAGTACCACTCGAGTTGTGTACCCGACAGACTTTCCTGGAAGAAATGAATCCACAATTTGTTATCTGCTGTATGAGGTAGTATCTTCCTTACATAGGACCTTAGATGCAGCTTTGGGCAAGAGACTCCATCATACTTTGCAAAGACAGGAACTTTGAACTTTGGAGGGATAACAATATCTAAGACGAGTCCAAGATCATAGAAGTATAAACCATGTATTTTCTGTATCTCCATAGCTTTCATGCGTTCTTCCAATTGCTGGTATTTGCTATCACCTTGTTCGTCTTCGGAGTGATAATCCTCTTCATCAGGAGAGAGAGAGAGAGAGAGTTCGGCAGAACCCTGGTTGCTGTGGTTGTCTTCTTGATCACCTTCACCAACTACTTCAGGGATTGGCGCTTTTCTGGGCATCCTGGATGGGACTCTGACTTTTCTCACGAGGTGGCTTAAACCTACAGATCCCTTGGGCTTCTTTTTCTTCTTAGTCATCAGGGCTTTCAGTTCTTGTTGCCCCTTTGCTAGCTCCAGAATTGCTATCAGAACTTGGGCGTTCTGTGGTTCGAGATGCTTGATGTTTGTTTCGGAATCCATCCCTTCTAACTTAAATAAACAGCGAGAAGATGAGAAACCTGTCATGTGAACCTGTTATGCAATGTTTATGAATGAAATGTATATGCAATGTTTTCAAGGATCTTAGAATTTAAATTTGTTTAAACAAAAGAGAAACAAACATTTATTAGTCAAACAATTTATTTCTTTATTTCTTTTTCCTTTTTTTTTTGTTTCTTTTTTCTTTCTTTTCTTTGCCTCTTTCGGGTTTTACAAGATAAAATAAAGAAAATAAAGGATTCTTCAAGCCTCCCAAGGACGCTTTCTCTTTGCTCCCAGGAACGTGTTGATCTGCTGTTCTTCATGGAGTTGTCTGGTGAGCTCCAACACTTTCCTCTAATAGTCTAGACAGTGTGCTTTGAAGGTGTCCCTTTCTCCTTTTAGTTGAACCCAAGATTTCTGCAGCTCTTCTAGGTCAGTTGGCATGTCTGGATGTAGAATAACTCGAGGTTCGTCCCCTTCGACTTCTGGCTCAATAGTCATAGGTAGAATAGTGGGATATGGCATGATGAACTTCTGAGCATGAGCACGCACCCATTTGAGGTAAGGCTCCATGGGAATAGAGTTCCATTGTCCTAAAGTCTTGCTTTCTACTTTGTAGACACTTCCACAAGCATGTATAAACCTTCGTCGATATCTTTGGGAATCATCTTCATAGTCGAACACAATTCCATGGATAATCATGTCATGAGGACCGTTTCTTCGTGCATATCCGAATTGGCACAAAGCTAAAGAGGGGTTGTAAGTGATTCCTCCCCTAATGCCAAGGAGTGGTACATTAGGGTACTCCCCGCAATGGTCAATGAGAGTGATGTCTCTTTGAAAGAAGTTGTTCCACCGGATATCTGAATGAGACAAAGACATAATCCTGTGAGACCATTGCATCCTTTGTTCGTTTCTCAACACTGATCGGGGAAGGTGTAATGTAAACCATCTAGCCAGCAGTGGTACACAACACATAAGAGTTCCTCGCTTTTTCATAGTACGAGTGTGTAAAGAATGTAGAATGTCTTCCAGCAAAGTAGGTACCGGATTGCGGTTTAAGAAAATGTTGATAACGTGCACACTTATGAACTGGTCGGGATTAGGGAATAAAACCATCCCATAAATCAAAAGAGCCACAACTTCTTCAAAAGCTTGGTAACTTCTATCTTTTAATAGTGATCGAGCCTTTCCCATTAAGAACTTAGCAAGTAAACCCTTGACTCCACTCTTTGTTTCCCAATTGGACTTGATTTCTGACTTTCGTAAATGTAAGGCAGCAACAATGATTTCAGGTTTTGGAATCTTTTCTAAACCAGTGAAAGGTAATTGATCTCGAACAGGTAACCCAATTAGTTCAGAGAACTCTTCCAAGGTGGGTACTAGCTGGTAATCAGGAAATGTAAAACAATGATGTTCGGGATCAAAGAACTGGAACAGTACTCGTATCATGTCTTCTTCAAATTTTGAGGTAACCAAATGGAGTAGGTGACCGTGCTTTTCAGTGAATTGAGCATTTCTGGGAAATTATGATATTAAGTCCTTAAGTTCAGATGGTACTGTTGAGATGTTGATCCTGATATAATCTTTGGTAGCAGGAGCCATTACCTGCAACAACAGAACAAAGGTAAACTCTTCGATCCTTGAAATGATTAGTGAGAAAATGATATGTTTATGATGCTTATGATGTCATGATGTCAAACATGTGGGACACACAAACAAATCACACAATAGCCTTATGTTTAAAGGCTTGCACGAGGTTTATATGTGATACCCTCCCCACTGAAGTTGAGTTGGTTTAAACCTGTCTTAAAATAGTATTCGGGTTCTATGATCCTTGGAGACAACATCTCAATACGGCACTCGGACGGCCGATCAAAACATCCCTCGAGGATAACCAACTTTGATCAACTTCAAAGCCAGTCACTTAATAGGCCACAAGTCAAGTTCAACTAAAGGTTCTAAGACAAATTAGTGTTTAATGACATTTCGGAAGCCTAACATACTCCTTGATCGTTTTCAAGGGATATCAGTACAGACCAAAGTGTCGCACTAACGGTGACTACCATATTAACCGTATCGGTACATGCCGTACAGTTTCCTTGGTCTATTGTCACATACTTAAGGTATCTCGAGATTCAGGTTAGAATCTTTAACACAAGTAAATACCCAAACAAACCTTTGAAAAAATAGAACAATCAAGACAAGAAATTGAATACATCGAAGTGATCTAAACTCTAAGGTAACCCCTTTTGAAAACATTTTGTTTTTGAATTCCCCAGCAGAGTAGCCATTTCTGTCGTCCTCAGTTATTTTCGTGGGATACGAACTAACTCTTCTTTTATTTTTTGAGTTTTTGAAAATCAGAGAGTCGCCACCGACTTTTATTTTATCCAATTAAGGAAAGGTTTATAAAAGAACCAGAAAAAGACCATTAAGAGATTTTGGGTTCAGGGGTAGGTTATACAAAGGGAAGGTATTAGCACCCCTTTGTATCCATGGTTATCCATAGGCTCTTAATTGCTTAGCTCACTTGTTTGAATCATTTGTCTTGCCTTGAAATGCTTGTATGTGGTTTTAAAATACCTTTGTAAATTAACTTTGTAATGATCCTTGTGCGGATGTATACAAAGTGTTTAATCTTTCGAAAGATGTCTTGAAAAAAGATCTTTAACTTCGTAATGATCCTTGTTTGGATATATACAAAATGTTGTCTTTTTTGAAAGTTTTGTTTTGAAAAACAGTGATATGTGAAACATTTGTTGTTTTGATTTGAGCAAGCAATTAGGAGATCTACCCTAAGTTCATAAGGTCCTTTCCTATTTTCTTTTAGAAAATTTTCTTTGACTGGATACAGAAAGAAATTATTTGAGTAATATTTGAAACAGTAGAAATGGTTTTGAAATGAGTAATAGAGGGATTACCCTAAGAGGTGCAAGTGTGATTGTGTTTTATTTTCAGATATTTTTGTCTTTTGAAATTAGTGATCTAGCGCTTCAGTTATTATTTTTGACATACACCCAGTTTTATATGTACAGTAATTAAAATGCGGGAATGTAAAATGCGGAAAATAAATCTACGTTATTACATCGATTGTGCGAGAAATGTAAACTACGCTATTTACATGATTTTGACAACCTATACACTTATCTATGAATTTAAATTGCAATAAGATAAAGGGAAGTATATTTTTTGGATTTTTTGATGGTTGATTTTAATTAAAATTAATGCATAATTAATTTAATTAAGAAGCTAAGAATTAGAAATAAAATTTAAACCTAAAAAAAATTACGTCTAAAATATGTCCAAGTTGCTTGTTAATTAATTTTAAAATAAAATTAATTTTTTTGGGATATTTGAAGTTATTTTGGAAATTATTAAGATAATTAATCAATAATTATACAAATAATTATACAAATAATTTAAAATTAAAGAGAAAAATATTCTAAATGTGTACAAAATTAGTCTATAATATATAAACTTGATTTAATAAAAAGAAAATATTTTTTCTGCTTTTTTGATAGGCTAGAAAATAATTAAAAGATAAATATAACAATATTATTTAATTAATTAAACAAAATATTTTAATTATTAAGAAAA
The DNA here is from genome assembly GCF_029867415.1 of Vicia villosa. NCBI lineage: Eukaryota > Viridiplantae > Streptophyta > Magnoliopsida > Fabales > Fabaceae > Vicia > Vicia villosa. The sequence goes on along the minus strand of NW_026705212.1, from coordinate 790,949 downwards.
ATAAAATATTTTTGTGTCAAAAATTAATACAATATTTTATCAACCTAAAAATATTTTTTATATAATTTTTTGATTTTTAAAACTATTTTAAATTAATTTTACAAAGAAAATCAAATAAAATAAAAAATAAAAAATAAATGATCAAGTGTGGTTGGCTGGAGAGTCCATGGTATGGACTAACGTGTCAGGGGCATTAGATGAGCTGGCAAGTTGATCTGATGGTGATTGGAGTGAAGGCGCATGGTAGCAATGAGACCTGCAAAGCACTGAATCAAAAATTTAAAAGAAAATAAAACGCGCGCGCTCTGGCTAATAGGAGGGAGACACGTCTTGTCTTCTTCCTCAGGAAACACTTTTTACACCACACATTTGCAGAGCGCTATAAAAAGCTCTAACCTATAACACCTGTGCAACACGAATAGGGGTTAGATTCAATATAAATTTGGCGCGAGGTCATGGTTCGATTCGTCTAGTTCATACGAGTTTAATGGTACCACTTAGAACCTGTAATTTTGCCTAAATCATGAATCCCTCTTTTTGAACTTGAAAACCCTAAAATGGTAAGTGCTCATACAAGCGACCAAACTTCAATTAAACTTCCAGAAATGGTCAGAACATCAAACTAAACTCAAATATATGTTCACATCTTGTTAAACATGCATGTATGATTGTATTTTGGTAAGTTTTAGTTTGAGCAAACCGTGAGCTATGGTGCTCGATTCCGTGAGTATCAAAGCTTGAAACTCATTTGGATAGTTTCAGTGATGCTTAGGGATCGTGTTTGAGTGTTTAGTTTGGATTGAAAATGACTTTAACTGAAAATTCGAAATTCAAATTTCTTTGGAAATTTCAAGTTGAATTCAAGAGTGATACAAGCAAGAGTTTGTTCTGAACTTCTGTCCCCCTTCCTACTGAAGTATGCTAAGCATTATATGAGCAACAAGAGTGCTTAAATCTTAAGCTAACAATTATTGATGGCTTTTGATTTTTTTGAATTTTTTAATATATAAAGCTTTGAATTTTTGACCTTGGCTTCATTTTTCTTCAACCTCTTGCTCTAGGCCTGCTGTACCATCTCTTTGTTGCAGAAATTAAGCCACCTTGGTGACTCATGCTAAGGACAAAAGCATTGGATAATTGTCTTGAACCATTTATTTCTTAATTTCATTTTAAATGTAATAAAATTAAATTAAGAAGAAAAAAAATGTCATGGGCCTAATGCTGGTCATGGGAGCCCTTTAGAATCATTAGAAACATGTTTGGATCATGAATGCTTGGCCTCTTTTGGAAGAAAAACATTTTTGATCAATGTTGGTTTCATGCATTTTCCCAAAAAATAGCCAATTTCAACAAGGCATATCTCCCTCAATTTTGATCATATGAAGGAGTTCTTGTACTTTTTAGAAACCTCAAGATGTCCTCTACAAGCTACTTTGGAAACTTTTTTGCATTTGGAGAAGTTATCTGGATGTTATGGCCTTTGAAAAAAAATCACTTTTTGTTGACTTTGAAAATGACCTGTAATGTCTGAGCTCATATTTTCCAAATGGTGAATCCAATGACCATGGGAGCAATTGCATTTGAAAGATAATTGAATTACCTTCAAAACAAGCTTTGGTTGGAATTTTTTGAATGAACGAGGAGAGAGTTATGGCCGGTCAAAGTTCAGTTGACTTTTTAGGAGAAAACCCTAATTTTGAAACTTAGGGTTTTGTTGATTTCTGATCTTTTCTTGATGAATTATGATCAACCATTGATCAAATGATGAATCTTTTGACAAAATATGGATGTTGACAAAAAATTTCATTTTTGACTGTCTGTTGACTTTTCGGTCAAACTGGTCGTCTGTTGACTGTTTGAGCTGCTGACTGTGCGTCTGAGCGAATTGAAGTTTGAAAATTTGTCTGGTGGTACTTTGAGACATATGGAGGTCCATGAAATCCATTTGAGGTCTCAAAAAATTTGTTCTCCTGAAAAAAACAAAAACCCTAGTTAGGGACTGTTTGTGTAGGAGACAGTTAAGCGTACCTGATTTTTATGCAGTGTTGAGTCTCTGCTGATCATGTGATTATCAGAAGACTTCTAGAACAAAAATCTTGGAATTTTGAAATGCAAAAGATTGATTTGAATGGTGATACAAAACACGGAGAATCGTGCTGGCAGCGGGTTTGACTGTTAACTGGCTGTCCAGGCATTAACGTAACAGTTAAAGTGAAAATTCAACAGTTAAAGTTAATTTTTTCTTTTTGTTTTTTTTTGTGTTAATGGTGAAAATTTATTTACATGAGTTGTTAGAAAAACACAAACATAATAAATAAATAAAATATACTGTACGCGAACGAAATTACCGATAATAACCTTGAAAAATATTTAATGCACAGAAAAATAAATATTTAACAAGCAGAAAACACACATAATATTATCTTGATAATTAAACGACAGTACGACAGATAGTACGACATTTAATACTGACAGTACAAATATTACATAATATAATGAACAGTACGACAAATAAAATAAACGGTACATTATTTGAAAGCGAAAGATACGACAAACTTTAAAAATGACGATTAAAAACCCTTGCTATAAGTAACAACATATAGATGAACGAGAGTGTAAGCAACCCAGGTCCGCATTTTTCAGGACTATGCAGACAGAAAAAGGACATGATCACCACAAAAACAGTGATGACCATAAGAAAAAACGTATCCATCCACTTTGCCATTTTTGCCGGGGAAGAAGAGAAAATAATTATGAGGTAGAAGTTTGAGAAATGAGTGAAATTTGATGTGAGAATTTATGGAAAAAATGAGAGGTATTTATAGAGTGAAAAGAAGGATAGAGACGTTGGGGAATGAAGTGATACCGTACAAAAAAGGAAAATTTGAGTGGTAGTAGGATTTGAAAGAAAGTGTATGGTAGGTTTGAAAAGAAAGATGTATGGAATAAAGTTATGATTTGATTTGAAAGAAAGAGATTTGAAAAGAAAGGAAAAGATTTGAAAACAATAGTATAGTACAAAAATGAGTGGGAAACAAAAAACTAATAATAATTTAATTGTTACCAGTACAGTCTGAATCCCCAGACTTTGCGCCTGCAAAAATTTAATTCTGTACCAATTGCGTCAGTACTATTTATCTGCAAATAAATCTCAAATAAATAGCGTGTGTGAAGTGATAAACAGTAATTGGCGTTTGTGTAAGAATAAATTCAACAGCGAACCAAAATACCGTATCAGAAATATTCTAAAAACCGAGTATTCATAAAATCAGGATATTTATGAAATAAAATCCAAGATTATATGAAACACCCAATTTTTAGACAGAAGTCTGTTGCCTTCTTTTTGAAAAAGATGCGGGCAAAGTTTGGGGTATAACAATTGTGTTTGTTGCTTATTAATGGGAAAGTTTCTCCTTTGTGTTAGGAGAGAGAATTGATTTGATTTAAAAGAAAGACAAACAGACAGACTATTTTTTTGTATTTTATTAGCTCGTTGAGATTCCTTGTGAACCTCATGCCTACATATCCCTAGTGGAAGTCAGAGCTTAATGTAGTTCGGGGAACTAATTAGGGAAATTAACATATTTTTGGTGCCTTGCTTGAAGCTCAAGGTTGAAGCTTTAAATTGAATCTATTTACAGTAAAGAGACATGAAGTCATCTTTATAGAGAGGTATTTCTACTATTCCACCACAAACATTTTAAAGTGACAGAAAAAGCTGAATTCATTTCATTAAGAGAGGGAGCCTACTTGGTGGATCAAGTATGACAGCCAACATGCCTCTTGATTGAAAGAAGGATTGTCATCCAAATTAGGGAAAGTGTACAAGTCTGGGTTTGTTTGCCTTAGAGCATGCCTTTCAGAGTCCTAAATGGGAGAATGTTTAAAATTGAAATTGAAATTGAAATTGAAATGTTTGTTTGATTGAATGTGGTGAGATAGGAGAAAGATCTCTTTATTGAGATAAGTTATGTCTATCTACTGTTTAAAAGATTTGATTTTTTAGCTGGCTTGTATGAGGCCCAAGCTTGAGGCTTTTTGATTGATTGATTTTATTGACTCTGGGAGATAACTGCACTGGGGATGGATTTAAACTAAACAGTTTTTATGTTCTGTACAAAGCCCAGAATTGAGGCTGACTCTAGTTGGAGAGTGTTTATTTGATGGATTTTATTTGGTGTTTTGTACAAAGCCCAGAATTGTGGCTGACTCTACTTAGGGAGACTCTATTTTGTGCCTTGTATGAAGCCCAAGGTTATGGCTACTCTGGCTAGGGAAGACATTGTTTTCTGCCTTGTATAAAGCCCAAGGTTGTGGCGGACTCTTAAAGAAACTGAGTATGGATGACTCTATGAGGAAAAGGTCCTAGAGGTTAGGAATCTTTGACACAGGGAATGTGGTTTATCTGCCTTGTACAAAGCCCAAGGTTGTGGCTACTTGATGGTGAAGGACTCACTGGGGAGACTCTATTATCTGCCTTGTACAAAGCCCAAGGTTGTGGCTGACTTTTAACTGGGGAAGTTATTGTTTCATGCCTTGTATGAAGCCCAAGGTAGAGGCTGACTTTTTTAGGGAGTTTTACATTACTGGAAGATTTATCTATTAAAAGACTGATTTTTGGATTTTTGGAGGCTAACCCTTTCCATGGGTTTTGACTCAGCTGGTGAAATTATCTATTTAAAGAATGAATTTTTGAAAGCTAACCCTTTCCAGGGATTTTGGATTTAAAGGAGTGATTTTGGAGGCTAACCCTTTCCAGGGGTTTTGGATTTAATGGAGTGATTTTGGAGGCTAACCCTTTCCAGGGGTTTTTTAATGATGGCAGAAAGATTATCTAATTGAGACTTCTTGTTTTAAAGCCCAAGATTAAGGCTGACTCTTGCTGAGGATAAGCAAATATGGATCCTAGACTCTGCTAAGGAAATTAATGAAGATAAGGGTGACAGAGACTGTCCATGTCTCTCATTCCAAAAGGTGTACTCAATATGAGATTGAGACAAATCTTAGCTTGTTTAAAGTATGGTTTAAAGAATGGAAGAAACTCACCAGGATAGGCTAAAAGGTAACTAAAGACCTGTACCTATGTTGATAAGAAACCTGATGGGTCCTTGTACAAAGCCCAAGAGGAGGCTAGTCGAGGGTCATCGAGGGTCCTTGTTATAGCACAAGAAAAAGCTATGTGGTTTTGAACTTATTTTGGCTTTAAGCAAATGGGTAAGAGGTTTCACCGGGAATAATTCCTCTTGGGTGGATGTGTCCTATTTTGGGTTCTAAGGTTTTTTTCAAGATGTTTCACTAGGAATAATTCATCTTGAGGGTTTGAACTACAGACCTCTAATTAGGAAAGAGCCTTCACCGGGAAGACATTCTCAATCCTAGGCCATATTCCTATAATATATATATATAGTTTAACTGTCCTAAGGTCTACACTCAGACGTAGTTCTAATATATATAAACAGTTCTATATTTGACAGTAATTTAAATAAAGACTGTAAAATGAAAGCTATAAAGCCTAACCTGGATGGAGTGGAGGCCTTTGAAGAAGTATGTACAAAGCCTTACCAGCAATTTATTGATAACATTTTAATATTTATGATAAACAGTTAAAGGTTTTTGAAAACAGAAGAAGTGAAGATGGACAAAGGTCACATAGGTATCTTAAGAGTTTCACCGGGAATAATGCCCTTCAAATACCAGAAGAATATTTTGGAAATAGAAAGGAGATTTTGTAAATACAGTTTTTGAAAATTGACAAAAGTCAACTTAATTATGATAAAGGCAAAGCCTTCACCTAATTAAGACCTAAATGTTTAGGGTTTTATCACAAAAATAAGTGCAAGAGATTAAGTTTTGAAAATCAAATAAAAACTATATTTTTAAAGTATTGAAACATGCTTAAAACATATGATTTTAAACCTAATTAAAATATATTGAAATAATATTTTTTTGTGATTTTTTTGGATATCCTTAAAGTAGATATATTAAATAAGAAATGTGTGAAAAATCAAGTGAAAATAATTTAATTTGATAGGTGAATTAATTAGTTGAAGTTGTGAAGAAATTGAATGAGAAAAGAGCTAAAAAAAATAGGTGTTGTCTCCTAAAGGGCTTGAACCCACGCCCTCTAGGTTGCCAGCTAAAACACTTACCATCTGGACCAGGCGCGCAGCTTGTTATGTGAATACCTCCAAGTCATTATATTTCAAAACAAGTTCATAAATGAGTGAAAAAAAATAAAATGAAACAAAAGGTCTGAGGGGGGGATCGAACCCCAGACCTAAGGCATGGCAAGAGTTTGGATGCGCGCTGTAACCATTGGGACACTACGATGAATTCGTAAGTGACACACCTATCATTCAAAATAAAATAAACTCTTTTCTGGGAAATTCAAAAAAAATGGCGCCACCATCTTCATCTTCAACCTCAAGCTTAAATTTTTTTGAATTTGCTATCTCCTTCGTTTCTCAACCAAACTTAAAGATGTAAACATGGATTTTGCTCGTTTTTGAACGAGGATCATGATGGTATCCTTTGATTTTATTTATTTTCAGTGTAATTCAAAATTCAAACGCATGAACACGAAGAACCCTAAAACTGAAATTAAACATGAAAAACTCTATATGCATGATTTGATGCAATTGATTGAGGGTTAATGATCCTTAAAGGTGCAGAAACCGACTGGTAACTTCATTTTTAATTTATCATGCGTGAATTATAGAGTTTGAAGCTCTTAAAACTTACCTTAGAAATGGAGATCTGGCTCTGATCAAAGTGTGTTACAGAGTTGTTGCAATGATCCAGATAGCTTCAGTGATCCCCCTGGAAGGTGTTGAGATGCTTAGCTTGGATTGAAACTGCCCAGAACCCCTTGCTCGACCCCAACTGCAACAGCTCCAAGTGAGGGGTGAAGATGATGATTCTCCACGTACAGAAGTGTTCTAGAGGTTTGGATCACCTATAAATGCCTCCCCTGATGTGTTTGAATACTTACTTTCAAAGGAAGAGCTTTGGTTTGAAGAATTCGAGTCTTCTTTGGCAAGAAGCTTTGAAAAACTTAAGTATGAAGAAAGAAGAGAGAAAGCAAGAATTCTGTTGCTTTGGTGTGATTAATCCTAAGGAATGCACTTGTATTTATAGGCAAATGATGCAGAGCAATTGGAGATAGTAAGCTTGCTTAGTGAATTGACTTTGGTTTTCTTGGCTATGAAGGAATTCAAGGAATCTCCAAGATGCAATGATGGTGTTTTCGAGCTAGCTCCCCATCCATTGATCTTTTCTGATCTTAGGGGACAGACATGAAGTGTAGAGCTCTCTAATTGGCTTAGAAAAGATTCCAATTGATGAATCACCATTTGCCATAAATTCCTAAATGTAATGATTACTTAATCACATGGCTTTGATTTTTGGATGTTTTGGAGTCTTGATGCAAATGATCCAAATGAATCCCTCCAATCTCTTCTGATATATTTGAAGTGTGTATGCACCATTTAGTATAGGTCCTTGCACGAAAATGACCAATACCAAAATTGGTTATGCCTTAAAACTTCACTCCATGGGCTTAACTTTTAACAAGCATAACTCCTAGCTCAAAATGAATTTGGAGAAGGTTAAACACAATTTGGAAAGCTCTTAACATGTAATTCAATTCATTAGTTTGGTGTTTGCCCAAAATCCTTAGGGAAATTAGTGAAAAAGTCCCATAAAGTTTGAAGAAAACTAGGGTTTCCTTGCTAGTTTTGTGAAGGTAGTCACTTTGAAGCTCCATATCTCTTCAATGGTTGATTTTTAGCCAAAAAATTATATGTGACAAAGTTGTTCATTGGATCAAAATCTACAACTTTTATGTTGGAAGTTTTTTTCAGTTTGTAGGTGAAATTTTGAGATAATCCCTTCCAAAGTTTGGTAAAACCACTTGAAAACACTTAGAAAATTTTCTAAGTATGAAAAGTCAAACTTTGACTTTTTGAATCTTGATTGATTTTCTTGATTTTCCTTGATCAAATGACTTCAAATATCATATATTGATGATTTAAAACGTCAAAAATCATGGTTGATCAAAATTTCCAAAAAGTCAATGGTGATCTTATACAGTTAACTTTTTCAAGTGAATCGCGTTACTGGAGATTTCAAGTAAATTAAGCTATCCTCATCAAATGAATGATATGAATGGATCATATTGAGTTATGGGAAGATATTGAGCCATTCTTTGAGTTTTAGATCCATGCCCTGATTAAAAGTCAACTGTCCAGGTGAATTAGGGTAAAAACCCTAATTGTCGACCAGATGAAATTGATGACTGTAGACCATGAATTGAAGTGTAATGCCTTATGGATATTGTCATATGAGCTATTTGAAGATGATTGATGCCTTTGAGTAATGCCCTGGAGCTTTCTAGGGTTTCCCAAATGTGATCCCTGATTTTAGTCCTTGATGGGACTCAAAACCCTAGATTGGTGAAGTAAACAAACTTGGGTTCAAGTGATGGGTGTCTAATCAATCATAGGTGAATAGAATGAAGTTTTTGAATCCTATATTTGTGTTAGAGACCACTCCTTTTATTGACTGATCCTTTGCCAGAGCTCTTTTGTTTTTGAACACCCTCGATTAAGCACCAGATGAACAAGTGACTGTTCTGAGCATCTGTTTTGATTCTGATGAAAATCCTGAAAGTATGACATCTCAGGGGGGGTCAAAATTAGGTTATGACAGTAACCAGCAAGACCAAGAAAACTTACTTCACTTAACAAGAATTCACACTTCGACAACTTAGCATAAAGTTTCTTCTCTTTCAACAATTTCAATACAACTCTAAGATGTTCCACCAAATCATCAATCCTTGGCGATGAATACTGATTCTTGATAGTAACTTTATTCAAATATCTGTAATCCATCCACAATTTCAATCCAATCACACCACAATAATTCCCACACCAAAATAACATCAAGTAACATAACATACTATAATAATAACACATTTTAGAGGTCATATAACACCAAAACCATTCATCAATTGCATCAAATCAACATAACCAACCTAAATCCCTCAAAACCTAAACATGCAATCGAATCAAATAACAATCCTAATTAGTTCTACTACCCTTGATTGTATAATAATCACTAGCCCGAAGAGTTCCCCCATTACCTTATAGCTTAAATCTCTTGAAGGTTCTCTTCCTCTTCTGTTCCTCTTTCACGTATCTTCTCTGTTCTCCCACTTTGGCTCTTTTGCTTCTAATTCTCCTTTATCACAAATTTCACTATTTTATGAAAAATAGAAATATGATCAGTGAGGCCTACACACTTTGCACCCCCTTTTCTACTAATCACAACAAAAGCCCAATTTTATTATTTCCAATCCTCTAATAATTCACCGAATAATTAATAAATTCCAAATAATTAATTTATATTTCAATTAATTTATAATGGAAAAATATGGGGTGTTACAGTGAGAGAAGGTCGTCTGGTTCAGAATAACAATACCTCTGGCAGTTAAAAGAAGTATGGTTCGTCTTTTTAGAAGAAGAAAGAATCATACGCTAATGTTGTTTCCCATGGAAGGAATATTCGATCTAAAGGAAAAGCTAGCTATCAACCTCAACAAGGGGTGTTAGTAACTCCTATTATGAATTCAGCTTCTGTGGCTCCTTCTAATCAACAGCCAGCAAGACGAAATTCGTATCCTTGAGTTAATTTTGATCATATCCCTGTGACTTACACAGAATTGTACCCTGCTCTGATAGAGGATTGTTGGTAGAGATGCACGCTACCCTATGTGAATACAGTCATTACAAGCATAATCATGGTGCTTATAGAATTTGTTCAATTAATTATCGAGGATGTTCTATTGTAAGAAGAGACCTGCAAGAGATGTTGGATAAAGGGCTCATACATATTCTTAGAGATAAAGATGAAGATGATTTTAATGTGATTGAGCCGTACTTTGAAATTCCTGAAAGTGTAGAGATTGGTTACTATGGGAAAGTTGTTGTAGATCCACTTGTGATATGTTTTCCTGGAGCTATACCCTATAGTTCTGACAAAGTTGTGCCATATAGGTACAATGCTACCGTGCTTGAAGGTGGAAAAGAAGTAAAGATTAAGCCTCTATCTTCTGTTGTGATTATAGCAGATGTCAGTGGTATGACTAGAAGTGGGCGAGTCTTTACTCAACCCAAGCTGTTATGGATGTCCGAAAGAAGCCCACTCATGTGCTTGTGACTATCGGTAATGAAGAGTGCATGATGGGTCGTCATCAGGAAAAGAGATGGATCAGATTTTGAAGCTTATTAAGATGAGTGATTACAAGATTTTGGATCAGTTGCATCGTACTCCATATAAGATCTCCATAATGGAATTGTTGACGAGTTCTCCTACTTATAAAGATTCTTTGATGAAGATACTCGATTAGGCTTTTATAGTTCATGACGTGACCTTGGACCAATTTAATGGGGTTGTGAGAAATATTACTGCGTGTAACAGTTTAAGCTTCAGTGGTGAAGATTTTCCTGAGGAAGGAAGAAACCATAACTTGGCTTTACACATCTCTGTTAGTTGTAAAGAGGATTCGTTGTCGAATGTGTTGATTTATATTGGTTCATCTCTGAATGTTATGCCGAAATCCACTCTTTCTAAGTTGTTTTTCGGTTCATTTTCATGTGATGCACATCTTTCTAGTATATAGTTGTTTGTTGGGACGCCCGTGGATTCATGAGGCTGGGGAAGTTACTTCTACTCTCCACCAGAAGATAAAATTTGTGAAGGACGAAAAGTTGGTTGTTGTGAATGGAGAGCAAGCTTTGTTGATAAGTCATCTCTCACGGATTCACGAAACTATCATTGTGTCACACCCCAATTTTTTACCCTAAGATCATACGTCATTTGCATCTCAATCATCAATCAAGAGCTCCATCTTGAAGCTCTGTCTTGGTGTTATACTCACTTCATCTCTGAGGGGAACTATCAAGCACCAATGTTTATTTATCTTGTATATATATTATACTAACCAAAATACCAAAAATATTGCTTTGTTCTTTTTGTATCTTTGTGTTTTGTAGGTACCAAGCCAAAATATCCGTAAAAAGGGACATATTTCAACATTTTCACTATGCAAATTGATTTGCACAAAAAAGCAAACAATTTACCCAGCTTTTCTTCACCAGATTTTGCCTCTGTCACCAATGCAAATCAATTTACATAAGGTGCAAATCGATTTACACAACTATTTTTGCACCAGATTTTGCCTGTTTCAGTAGTGCAAATCGATTTGCATAAGGAAGCAATCGATTGCACCAATGCGAAATTTGAAGAATGAAGGCAATTTTCAGCTTTTTGAGGGTTGTATCACCATTTGAATGTGTGGGAAGAGTGTTCAAGATCTCATACTTAATTCCATCCTTCATAATGATCAAATCCTATCATTATACCCTCATTTGATGACATGTGCACCACTTGATCATAATTTTGGCTCCAAATTCATTTACCAGGCCTAATTTCATTTACCAAGCCTAACTTCAAACCACCACTAATCCCAATCCTAAATCCTATAAATAGAGGCCTCTTCTCATTCATTTGATAAGCATGGAGAGCCAAAAGAACTCTTGCAATTTCTATTCTCATCCTTTCCTAAATCACTCAAAGCTCTTCTTCCATAAAAATTTAGTGACATTCACATTGAATCTCACTATTCTTTGAGCTAAACCTTCATCCAAACTCTCTCTATTCATCAATTTTTGGTAGATCAAAGCATTTTGTGGCGTGTTCTTGAAGTATATTCAATGTTTGTGAAAGAATTGGTAAATCTCTAGATCCATTTCATCCTTCAAGATGTGATCCTTTGTTGATTATGTAAGCTACATCTATGTTGTTATTTTGGTGCTATTTGATGGTATTTTCATGCACAATTGTATCCAAGATCACAAGGTGTTTGGTATAATGTTTAAAGAAGTTTGTTCTCTTTATTTGTTGTTGTTTTGAAAAACTTTGTTGTGCAAATCGATTTACACACTTGATTTTTGCGCATATTTTGGAAAACTGAGCAGTGTAAATCGATTGCACCCTGACAGAATGTTGTTTTTTCCTTTTTTTAACTTGTTTTTTGTTCTAACTCTTCTTCTACTCCATTGTTTTGATATTTTCTTTGAATTACAAGTCTAGAGGTCTAATTCCTCTTCAAAGTCAATGGACTTAGGGCGTTGATGGGATGAGAATCCTATTCCACAATATTAAATGATTGAACTTGATGGTGGAAGGAACCTTCGAATGTGATTCCATCTTTTATTTTTTTTATTTTAGTCGATGAAAATCTTCGATATCATTGGAATTACTTTGGATTCTTGATTAAGATGAGACAGCTACCTCTTTTCTTTTTGTGCGGTATTGCTTTCGGAGAACGATCTACATATCATTTCTCTCGCATGCATTAGCACACAAATTGTTGACCAGCCTCGTTGTAGGATAACTTCTATATAAGTTACTTGGTGATCTGCTTAACGTAGCGTAAAATTCATTGTCCTGAATCGAAAAAAAGATCAAATATGGCAGACATTGTATGCAGTTGGTTTAAGACTTATGGAAGTTTATCGTGTAGTTTCTTTGATTATATCAAGCTTCTGATGAACTTCCATTGAATTTAAACCTAATATTATCATTCCCTCACCATCGATTTTTGTTCCAAAATCGATGATATACTTGAAAAGTTTCAAGATGGTCATCTTGCTAACATTTCCAAAATTAATGATATACTTGACAAGTTTCAAGATGGTCATCTTGATAACAATTAACAATTGACTTTAATTTCCGCATTTTATTATATTGTTCTCTATGTTTCTCATTTTATGTTTCATTTTATCTTTCATCATATTTATGTTTCCGCTATTTTTCGTTTGTCCATTTGGACGTGTGTTTATGTTTCTGCTATTTTTTCTTTGTCTATTTGGACGTGTGTTTATGTTTCCACTATTTTCCTTTTGTCCATTTGGACCATATTTTATTTTTTGTGCTAAAATATTAATAAACTTAAATCATAAAAAATACTTAAGGCTCTTTATGGACTATTGGTTACTATCCCGAGCATTTTGGAGATCTTGACCTTTTGGATTTAGCACCTCTGGACCTTGTTATCCTGTCGTTATTCTATCTTGAAGTCCTTGGAGTTTACTCCAAGGCGTTGGATTGTTTTCTATTTGTGTATGCAGGTATTTCCTTGAAAGTCCTTGATGGTTAATTCCAAGTCATTGTGGTAAGGAGTTCATCTGTACACAACCGTTACTCTGCCCGATTTTCGTCAGAATTGTATGATGTGTGTTAAATATTTGGAGAAAGTGATGCTAAAGATAATAAGTTCATCTGGATCCCCAAGTAGTAATGTGTTGGTTTAGTGTTGATAGTCCAAAGGATGGGAAATCTACCTTGACTCTTAATGTCAAGTGTAGGCTTCTTATTTTGTTAGACCGTTCCTTAACATTTATTTTATGCTCTAGGATAGTCCCTTCATCTCCTCCCTCTTCTTAGATTTTCAAAATCTTATCCCTTTTTCCAAAACCTTCTTATGTTTGAATACTCCTCTTTAAATAATCTTTCTTCTAAAAAATATCTTTTGATCTTGTTGGCATTTGTAACACCCTAATTCTACCCGATAATTATACAGAAAATCAGAGTATAAAATTCAAGAAAAGATACAATTGAGATGTCACATTTCGTCATTCAAAAACATTTACGGCTTACTTGCCTTCACATAGATACATAGCACATAACATAAACGAAAAATTTAATTAATCTTCAAAACCAAATTACCAAAATAATTATTTCAATTCGCAGCGGAATCACCAAACTTCATAAAATCAATTAACATCGTAGCATCCTTGCAAAGTAACTTTAAGTTACAAATCAAAACATAAATTCACTTAAAATTCGGAAATCAAAATAATAAATAAAACAATCGTTTATCCCCCCGAGTGCTACGTATCAGAGCGACCACCGACTCGACTCATAGTGTCTAAATCTTCATCAGAACTATCACCTGCATGTTATCAGTATAAAGGTAATAGTGATACAAAAGAAAGGGGTGAGATATCAAACAATATAAACAGGGTGATGATAAACAGTATATATACGGTTCAAGTCATAATAATCATCACTTTGCGGTATAATCATTACCGTCTAGTTTACTTCACCGTTTTAAATCAAAACAACACATAGCATAATATCTCACATAAATTCATATTCATATTTCACAATAATTTTCCAAGTTCACACGTCACAACACATAAACTCATAATCACACAAGTGGAATGCGACTCTAACAAATGTACATGCATGTGGTACCCAGGGCTTCAGTCCCCATCGCCAATTGCCAATAAATAGAGGCATCAAAACAGGCATAAGCCTTCGTCGCTATTTGGCAGTCTAGGCCGTCGTTAAAACATGCAAATCATGAGACACTGATGAAATGCAATAAATCACAACATCAAAGAATAACGGCGCGAGGCATACGCCTATATCACAAATGTTACCGATCATTAGGATAACTCAATGTCGCTTTATTTTCTGCATTTTGCAGTAATCCCAAAATCATAGCATCGCATCGTCACTGGTGTTATACCCCAATTTTTTACCACTGAGATCCCACAGTAGCTTAAACATTAGGATCATCATTGTCATCATAATCATCATGCATTTATCGTTTATTAAACCAAAAATACAAAAAAATTTGTTGTTTGTTGCTTGTGTCCCAATACAGGAGATTGATCAAGAAGAGACCATGCAAATTAGGGTTTTGAGACCCACAAAGAAACCCAATATTCTTCTATGATTCAAGGGATTCTATAATCAATACCAAGGTCTAAAGATGGGTCAATGCAAGATCAATCACCTTCAAGTTCATCAGAAGCTCCAATTAGGGTTTTTGACCTAATTTCACTAGAGGGTTGACTTTTAATCAGGAGATGGTTCCAAGACTCAAAATATGATTCAAGGGCATCCAAATCAACATTATAGTCCATTCATATCATTCATTTGAAGAGGAGAGCTTGATTCATTTGGAAATCACAAAATTGTTGTTCATTTGGAAAAAGTCAATTGTGCATGTCAACCTTTGACTTTTGAGAAAAATAGTCAACAATGGACATTTAAGGATCCAAATCATCATCATATGGATATTGAAGACATTTGATCAAAGAAAATTTAAAGAATTCATCAAGAATAAAAAAAAGTCAACAAAAAGTAAAATTACAGTTTTTAAGTGTATTTTGACCTAATTCATGGATCTCCAAATTTTGCTTACACACTAAAAAATCTGCCAACATGAAAGTTGTAGACTTGGCAAAACAAACAACTTATCACATTGGAACTTTTTGCAAAAAATGATTATTTTGAGAGATATGGAATTAAGAAGATAATTTTCAAAAGACTTGGAGAAATTTTCAAGTGTTTTACTTTGATTTTTTCTTAACTTTATGGCCATTTTTCTCAATGATCCAGAAAGAGTTTGAATAAACTTTCAACAAGTGAATTGAATTATGTAGCAAGGGCTTTCCAAAGAGATAAGTAGCATGAAAATCCATGACTCCATCCATGAGATATGATTTTGTGAAGAAGGCACCATGAACACTTGAATTCAAGAATAAAGATGAAGAAGTTATGAACCAAAACCATTTCAAATGCCAAGATTCCTTTCTTGTAGCCTATTAAAATTGTTCAAAGCACCATAATCAGAAGATTACACTTGCTTTTGAGCTATAATCCAAGTGTTTAAGACATTATCCAAATGATCATTCCATTAATGGCACAAAGTTAACACTTCCATTCTAGTAAAGCTACTTTAATCACAAAGTTCACTCTCTTTGAGCCACTACAATATTTCTTCTGCACCAAAAGCATTACAAACACCACAAGCAAGCTCCCAAAGGTCAGACCAAGGTCACACCAAGCATGCTTAAAGTTTGTACCATCCATTGAAACCATAACTTACTCATTTCTTCACAAATAAGCAATATGGTACAAGATCACATGTGAGCTTCAAACTTCTGAGTTTTTTCCCTCCACAAACCCTAAATCTTGCCTATAAATAGAGGGCATCACTCCCTTGATCAATTACACCAGAATTCTCCAAGTCACTTATCACTTGAAATTCTCACTTTTCCAAACTTTGCACTTTTATAGTGATTCTGAGTTCTAGCAATTTTGGGTGTCAACCAAGTGTTTACACAACTTCTAAACATCATTTAGAAGGTGTCTATACCTTCCTTA
This sequence comes from Vicia villosa, assembly GCF_029867415.1. NCBI lineage: Eukaryota > Viridiplantae > Streptophyta > Magnoliopsida > Fabales > Fabaceae > Vicia > Vicia villosa. Next base: position 774,704 of record NW_026705212.1, on the reverse strand, counting down.
ACCTCTCAAAGGTCCCTTAACCAAAAATCACATTTTTTCCTCCATTAAAGCTTCATGTACGCTCATAACTTGTCCAAATCAAAACCAAACACTTCCAAACCAAAATAGCCTTTCTAATAGTTTATATTAATCATATAGAAACTATTCATAACCTCTAAACACTTTCCAAACTCCCCAAACACAAAATGACTATTCAAAATCTCACAAAAATGTCTCTTTGAACAAAAGTTGGGATTTTGAAATTTACTCGTTCATTTTGAGGCCTTTCACTTCTGATATCTTCTATATTATGTATAGAAGCTATCCAAGTGCTTAATCTTGATCTGTAACACCTAGAACTATGTGTTCTATCCATAACTTTTTCTGTGTGTAGGTGGATTCGTGTTTGAAGAAGGAGAAGTGTCTAGTCCAATTTAGCTGCCCAGTGTCATAGCCTAATTTTGACCTCTGAGATCCCATCATTTTTCTAAGTATTATGATCATTATCATTATCATTAATCATCATGCATATTTTTATTTACTAACAAAAAAAAGAAAGAACAAAATGTTTGTTGCTTGTGTGTTAAAAAGACTGGAGAATGATCAAGAGAAAGCTGAAGAAATTAGGGTTTTGAGGCCCACAAGAGGTTCAACATTCTCTCAAGACTCAAAGGTTCCTTCAATCAATATTCAAGTCCAAGGATGGCTCAGTTTAAGGTAGACAACTCTCAAGATCGCCAGAAGTGTCAAATTAGGGTTTTGACCTAATTTCACCAGAGGATTGACTTTTAATCAGGAGATGATTCCAAGACGCAAAATATGATTCAAAGGCCTTCAAATCAAAATTATAGTCCATTCATATCATTTAATTGAGGAGAAGACCTTGATTCATTGAAAGATCGCAAAACTGCAGTTCATCGGAGAAAAGTCAACTGCAGTCAAAAATCAAAATTTTTAGTCAACATCAATTATTTGAAGTAATATTCATCATTTGATCAAGGGTTGATCATAATTCATCAAGAAAAGTTCAGAAATCAACAAAACTCAAATTTGCAAAACTAGGGTTTTTGATCTAAAAGTCAACTGAATTTTGACCAGCCATAACTCTCTCCTGATTTATCAGAAAAATTCCAACCAAAGCTAATTTTAAAGGAAATTCAATTATCTACCAAATGCAATTGGTCCCATGATCATCATATTCACCATTTGGGAGATATGAGCTAAAACATTACAGGTCAACAAAAAGAAGTTTTTTGTCAAAGCCCATATCATCAAGATAACTTCTTCAAATGCAAAAAAGCTTCCAAAGTGGCTTGTAGCGGACATCTTGGGCTTTCCAAAAAGTACAAGAACACTTTCATAGAATCAAAATTGATGGAGATATGCCTTGATGAAGTTGACCTTTTTTGGGAAAATGCATGAAACAAGTAATGACCAAAACTTGATTATTTTTCAAAAATGGCCAATTCTTTTGTGATTCCATTTTGGTTCTCATATGGCTAAGGGCATTCAAGACCTATTCATGGTTCATGATATTTTTATTCCATTTTTAATTGAATTTTATTTATTTAAAGTTTAATTAAAGTGAGATAATTCAAGGATAATTCAAAGATGCTCATGTGATACAAGTAATGACCAATGCAAGATGCTTAAAGATCAGATTTTCCAAGGGGGATGAATGCACTTGAGTGCTTAAACCATGGTTAAGCTTTTAACCTAGCATAATGGGAATATTCCATATTTTTTCCACAAAATCAATCATGACAATTTCCACTTGCTTGGGCTTCAAGATCAGATCCTTGGCCTACAAATAAAGCCTCAAACTTCATTCAAAATGAGCCACAAACAATCAACAACAAACACAACAAAGCCATAGCTTAAGCATATCCTCCATAATCAAAAGAAATTCAAGAAACTTGTAAAACTCAAGGCTCATTCAAGTAGCCATCTTCAATCCATTCAAATCACTTTATTCCACTCCTGGGATATCATAGAGTAAGCATCATGTAGCTTGTAACCTATATTAGTGTTAAGAGTTCATGAATTAAGAACTCCATATTTATCCATATTTCAATTTTTATCATATTTTTATTATTCTTATATTTTGTTGAAATCTAATCACACTAACATGTTCCTGGGAACATTTAAAGAAGGTTTGAACGTCAGAATGAAGCTTTAATGGCCAGAACAAAAAGTACCATGTTAAAACACCATGTTAGAACATAACCATGGCCATGCTTCGAATCCATAGTTATGTTGCTCTAATGGAAAAACTAACACCGCTATCGTGTTCAGAAGGGTAAATTTAGGTGATCTGGTTGGCCCTTGTATTTGTTCATCTTCATTTTGTAGGTCGTTCAAAAGCTTAGAAATCTGAAGAAAAATCCGCAGGTAAATCCGTAGATAAATCCGCAACAGAATCCGCAAGAAAAAGGAAGAAGAAGATGAATAGTAAAGGTGACTATTTTACCAGCACGCTGTTTACGATGATTTCCGGTAAACAACCGCTAGTCTTCCAAACCATAAAAAATATACTTTGGTTACTCGCAGGATCGACTAGATTAATCCTAGGACATAGTCAAAAAGCTTGTCTTTTGTGATAATTTGGTTCATATTTTGTTAGTTGTTTGGCTTCGAAATAAGAAATAAATAAACGAAATGTAAAGACTGACAATCGCCTTGTTAAACACGTAAATATAACTTTGGAGAAAGATGAAGTGAATATAAACTTACACGAAACTTAAAGTACAGGAACGTAAATTGCAGAATGTAAATGCTTCGAAGTAAACTTAAACGAAAGAAAAAAGTGCAAGAATGTAAATGACTGAAATATAACGAAATATAGAAGATACTGGAAAGATACTTGCATAAAGATGAATACAAATGTATTTAAATTGGTGGTGTCATACGTACATTTCTCAGTGAACTCGTTCTCTTAGCACTTGATACTTGAGTAATTTGTGAGTGATTTGTACAAAATGAACACCCTGGATCCTGATATTAAGACCCTTATTTATACTAATTTCGACCCTAACGGTCCTACACTAAAGAAATGCCACGTTGCTCACATGCATACTCTTCGAATTCCTGGGGTGCCATCTGTCTTTGTTCGGTTACACAGACTATTTCGAATTTCAAATCCTCCCGCCTGAATTCTCTTTCGATACGTGGCAACGTGATCAAAAACGAGAATGCTACAAAACACGCCAGGCTTCAGTACCCTTCGTATTTCGAGAAAACTCTTAAGTCTTAAAGACAATTTACTTCGAATCAGCTCCAGTTTACATTGTCTTTACTTCAACTTAAACAACATCCTCAAACATGGCCATCAGGAGCCATTTATTTCTCGAACTCTAATTCTTCAAAGAATACCTGCTTCAATCAAAATCTCCAGCCAACAAATTTCCCCCAATAAATGCCTATTTCGAAAAACAAGAGAAATAGGCGTTTCTTGTCATGATGAGATTTCGTTTTACTCTTTTTTTTAGAGTTCGAAGACAACTGATTAACGTCATAATCATTTATGACTCATCTTTCAAAACGTCTTGTCATTTTCAAAAACGTCTCTTCAAAACGTGCATTCCCACATTTTGTCATTACTTGTGATCGTTGCTCCTATATACTAGGAGTAAGGCTAACAACTGTTCGACCACAATTGGATTAAATCACCGCTTGCCACGTGTCTTTTGACCTTTACCCAAAAGATTTGAAAAGGTTCCTACTAAACCTTTAAATACTTAACCCTTTGCCTTCACACAACTTCATCTTTCATCCTTCTGCGATCATCACAGAAAAAGAAATCCTCTTTGGTTTTTTAACCTAATTCTTGAAACAAACAGATCCATGGCGTCTTCTTCAAATGCTCTCCAACCTATTCAAAAGCTTCAACATCCCACATAAATAGGGAACCAACAACACATTCCAGACCCAAGCGCAGCAGAAACTCAGGCTATCTACGTTGCTCAGGTAATCATTCCTTTTGAACTTTCTGGAAAAACTCATGCCTTCATGGGTCCTTTAGCTGGAGGAAATAACTCGTCTCTGGGTAAATTTTTCCCTGCTTATTATAAGACTAGGCCTTTGGTTAGTAAGAACAAAATAGATGAAGATGGCAACCCAATCTTAGCTGAAACTGCCAATGTAGATGATACTTCGACTGAAGCCACTGTATCCTTAGAAAAAATTAGGTTGAACTATGTGACTAATTTCCTAAAAGTCTTTAGATCAATTCCTTTAGGAAAAGATCCCGACCTATATTACACTTGGCTGACTAAGGTAGAAAGCAAAAAGGCTTCGTTTTGGAAGGAATAAGGGATTCATGATTTAATCCAATTATCCAAAACAGGTTTAGAATACAACCAAACCATGTTAGTAGCATCAGTATATTTCTGGGATGCTTCTCACAATACTTTACACCTTCCTTGTGGAATGATTACCCCTACTCTCTTCGATGTAGCCGCTATCACAGGGCTTCGACCAACTGGGGAAATCTTCGATCCCAACTTCATGGATACTGACACCATCCAGTTCAACGAAGTAAAAGTCACCTACACTGCTTTTATCCAGAGATACCATGTCCAAACGACTACAGAAGTCACAGATGAAGAACATATTGCATTTCTAGCACTCTGGCTTTCGAGATGCGTTTTTTGTTCTAGGTCCATCCAAGTGGCAAAGAGGTATCTTTGTATGGCTAACCAGATAAATGCTGGGAAAAAGTTAAACTTAAGCCAGGTAATTCTAAGATTCCTTTACGAGAATCTTGGCGAAGCAACATATCTCGTCAAAAATTACAAAACAGGATCTCTCCTTTTCGCTAGCCCCTTCTGGTTGTTACAGCTATGGCTCAATGCTACTTTTGAGGATCATCTCCCATATAAAGGTATTGTGGATGAAGAAGATACAACAATTAAAAATCGAACAGTAGAAGGAACTAGATTGGCTCACCTAACTCCCAAAGAAGAAACGGGAAAGCTCCGCGAAACTTTTCTAGCGTACATGATGATGTTCGCTAAACGTTATTAGTTTAATCCTTCTCTGGCTCCATTTGTAAAAAGGAAAGTAGGTCCTGAGTGGTTTACTCAATAATTTCCAGCAACTTCTCCAGATCAACAAGCTGAGTCCATGGTTATTTAGGAGGCTTTTCTAACTCCTAAACTGTTGTACCACCGCTTACGATCCCCCAAGAGTCATTGCTGTCTCCTTTGCTATCAACCAAATCTTGTATCAAGGCAATTTGGATTAGTTAAGCTTAAACCAAAATGCATGTATGACGAGAGGAATCACATGTGCCTACACACTCTACATTTATCTGAAGATGAATATGAATCCAAAATCTCCAAATATGCTGGCATCACAACTCTCTCTCCCATCTCCTTCGAGCCTGCCTTCTATTCTACCATAGACTTCCATCAATGGTGGACAGGTTATTATACTACGCAAGTCTTCGATGCTGAGAGCCTTACTCAATAACTAACTAAAGCTTTTGCTGATGTGCAGGCGAACTTCCATAAAGGTACTTCGACTCATATTAAAGAAATCCAAGCCTTTCAAAAATTATTTGAAACTATTTACAGGCTCGATGCCCTTAGTCGGACCGTTCGTGAAGCTGCGGTCACTTTACGTGAAAAGTTTTCTGCTAAACTGGATAAGCTAAAATTGCCCATGTATGTTCGACCTGAACTATGTTATGAAGTGGCTTTTAAACTTAATCCTCCAAAATTCCCTCCACTACCTAGTGCTGACTTTGGTGTGGCTCTAAGTCCTCCTTTTCCAGACTGGTTTGTGTGTGGGAATGTTCCCAAAATCCTTTGAGAACAATCTAAAAACACGCTGAGCGTGTGGTTCCGACTAAGCACACCTTGGATAATTTCAATGGACATCTTCATATAAGTCTTGATCATGTTCGTATTTTGACTCCTATACCTGAAGGTTGGAGTTTGGATTATCCTTCGACTAACTTTCTTTCATTACTTATATACTGACTTCTATCTTGTTCACAGCTGTGAATCGAAAGAAAGTCATTAAGGAAGCAACTGCACAGAAAGGCGCTGGAGCTTCGAAAAGCACCAAAGCAAGTGGGAGTGAGTCTGTCACTACTGGAAAGAAACCCACGGTACGTACATACTTTATACTCTAACTTGTGCAATTTTCTGAATATTATTCACTTTGTTCAATGTGCATTCTCAGAGTTCAAAGCCTCTGACACCTTCAAAGCGGAAAATTTCCCAAACTAATGCTTCAGATGATGAAGACAAATCTCCCCCTCGTACCAGACAAGCTACGAAGAAGAGACAAAAGACTACCATTTCTTTAACCAAAGAAAAGGGATCTGGGACTTAAAAGCTTACTTCATCGAGTGATAAGGTATCTTCTGATGAATCACCTTTAAAGGTTGCTAGTACTATCCCAGTTGTGGAAAGCCATAACTCAAGCCCAGATAATGTCCCAACCAAGGTATTTGGATTTTATAACATAACCATTTTTTCATACTTAACTTTAATGGCTAAGTTTACATCTTACCTTATAAATGTAGGACGATGTAGGCACAGCTACTTCTGATCTCAAAACTTCAGATCTCAACATTGATCTTGACAATCTTCATGGTATATATTCGCCCTTTAATTGACAAACAAGTTTTTTGCAACTTTTCTGTCTTAACAAATTTTGATTGCACGTACAGGCATTCCTCGACGCAAATCTCCTGTCCTTCCTCCAGTTTTCGAAGACGTTCAACCCATTGCGACTATCGTTTCACCTGTGCATGCTAAGGAAAGTCATTCGAATGACGCTTCTCCAATTATCCATCAAGACGAAGACATGGAAGAAAACCCTCAACATTCAAATAGCGGCAATGTAGTTGAGCACCCAACTGGGAGTGAAGACACTATTTCTGAACATGAGGATGTGGATGAAGCTTCTAATTTTCCTACACCAGGCAATAATGAAACTTCGACCTTCAGGACTATAGTTACCCCTGCGGCTACTTTGAAGCAGACCATTGCAGTGCTCACTTCTACAGAACTGGAGCCACTCAAGAATACTGATCCTGTAAGCTTTCTCAAGGCTATGATGAATGCCGAGAATGTTTCGCCTATCAGGCTTGAGCTTTCTCCAAATATCTCAGCGGAAAGTGATAAGGAGAATGATATTCCAAACCTCCTTCGTCAGATAAAGAAAAAGTTCTTTGAAACCAACCTTATCGAAGTTTTGCGCAAGGATTCCACCAGCTATTTTTGTTTGAAAAATCTTTTGAAGAAGGTGGATTTACTCTTGGTTTCAAAGGAAGTCTCACAAGTGATTTTCTCGCTGAGTTCTCTGGTTGATCAGCTTCAAGCTGATACTCTTCGAAAGCGAGATGTTGACGAACAACTCAATGCAAAAGTAACTTCTCATAGTTCTTCATGGAAAGCTGCTGGTAACGCAACTAGAAAAGCTGATGCCCTTGAGCTTGAGCGTGCGTGTTGTCGCACGCTCGCGAAAAATGAACAGAATCGCCACCAATATATTTATTCCATAAGGGAAAGGAATATCAGAAAACCTAGGAAAGGAAGGATAAGGGTCTTGCGTCCAGAGAATCTAGGTACGGGAGTCGGTTACGCAAGGGGAAGGTATTAGCACCCCTCGCGCCCATCGTATTCTATGGTATCCACCTATGTTTGTTTCTATCTAAAGGGTGTGTACTATGTCTATGTCTATATGCAAAATGAATGCAAAATGTAGGGAAAAGAAAGAATTGTACTCGCACGGGCCCTACCCCGCTGCCTACGTATCCTTTTCAGGAATCAGAGTTACCGTAGCTCGGCTCACATGTTTTTGTTTGTTTTTGTGTTTTTTAGTTGGGCGGAGTTAACGTTCGCGCTCTTGCAAAAGGGGCGACCTACGATGCGTACGAACGGAAATAACATTGCCCTTAAGAAAAGAGATGAGAGAGAGATTTTGAGTTTTTCGAGGAAATCCCTTAAGCAGGGGAGATCCAAGCACTCGAATGATTCCCTTAAGCAAGGGAGATTCAAGCTTCCATTCCCTATTTAGTGATTTTCACTTTTTTATTAATGTTTTTTAAGTGTTTTCTTTGTATTTTTTAAAGGGGTTTTTATTTGGATATTTATTAGATGTTTTAGTGTTGTAAAAAGAAAATAAATGATGAAGGGGGAGACTAGCCTAAGTATTAGCCTAGAGTTATTGTTATGTAAAAGTCTAAATCTAAAGTTATGTGAATATCTACAAAATAGGCCAAAAATATGGCCAAAAACAAGTAATAAAATCACACAACAATTATACAAAAATAGCATGAAAATGGTACAAAACATAACGAAAACGATTCAAGGGTTAGTGCAAAAATAACCAAAAAACTATTATTTTTTATGACCTTTTATGAAGGAGAATTCAAAAGATTAATGTCAAAATTAACCTAAGATCTACTTATTTTTACGGGCCCTTTTTTTTATGTGAGAAATTATCAATTAGAGGGATCAAAATTAAAGCCTAAAAATGATCTAAATCTATCTAGAAAATTATGATTTTTATACGCTTTTTATCAAAAGAAAAAGAGTGAAACAGGGAGGTGAAAGTTGAAATTGGTGTGGTGAATAGTAATTGGCGCAGCCCCAACACTGGAAGGCCCAATGGGTGATTTTTTATTTGTTCTTCAGCACACAAAAAATAGTATGCGTGGGCCTTCAGGGGGAGATCCAGTAATCGGGTCCACAGAGTTTTGTATCAGTTTTTGGCCAAAAATGGCGTGTCATGGGACATGGTGGGGTATTGATGTTGAATTTCGGTGAAGGCCCAATGCATTTTTTATTCTAAGAAAAAAACAAGTGAGGGTGTGGGCCTATGGGGAATGAGTTCAGCAGTTCGGTGACAGGTCCAAGGAAATTGTATTCATCATCACATCCAGATTTTTGTATTAACAGATTTTTTGTAAAAGAAAAAAAAATTAAAATGAATAACTAGGAAAAATGAAATTAGGGCTTACACGTTGTGACGAATTGGCTTTTCACTCTCAAAATTAATCTCTCTTTCTCACTCAAACTAAACAAACGGCGCCATGAACTTCGTTCTTATCTCCGATCAAAACAAAGCGCCGCCGTGAATCGAACCACCAGCGTCGTTCTCCCTCGCCTCTCATCTCAACCTCAGATCCTGGAGTAAAGATCGTGAGTGAAGGAACGGAAGACCGGAGGGGAGACAATAATCTTCCGATTGAATGCGAAATAAACGCGAATACAACGAAGTAATCTTTTCGGTGAGTCTTCGAGTTCTTTAGCTTCTTCTCTTTGCGAACCCTTCTTCTTCTTCTTCTACTCTACTTTCTATTCTTCTGCTTTTTGTGTTTCACGCTGCTGTAGCAACCTGCCCTAAAAATTAGCTTTTAGAGTCGCCACCTATTCTGAAGGGCGAATAGGAAACCCTACGCAGTAAAAAGATCTGGGTAAGTTATTATAATCAGGTTGAGGGAAGGTGTTAGGCACCCTCAACCCTTTCCCATTGGCTTTGAATCTAAGGGTCAAGTTTTATGGCTAGAAGTTAAGGTTAATAGCTAAGGAAGTTAAGTTGAGATTTTAGGGAAGGGGACTCGCCTTGGTTATCCAAGTGCCTACGTATCTCCTTAGGGAGAATCAGAGTCAACGTAGTTCGGGCACAGGGTTGTACGCCTTAGAATTGATATGAGTGTGTTGACGGTATTTTGAATTACCGTTTCGTAGTTTTGAAAAGGTATTTTGAGTTACCTTCGTAGTTTCGTAGTATCGAAGAGATGAAAATCTATGGTTTGTGGTTTGATGTGTTTTAAGTGTTTGGGCGTAAAACCCTGATTTGATATGGCACCGTTAGATGCGATGAACAATAGATTTGTTCAGTATAGCTAACGGATTAAGGGGCATTGCTGGTTACTCAGATCGATAGATTGATCGTCGCGGGCAGCAAATTAAATGTGTTTTGAATTTTATGTATTTTTATCTCTCGTCTAAAGCGACTAATAGATTTAGTCGGGTCGAGGAGAGAATTAAATAAAGGATTAATGTATTACCAAATGACAATGGGATTGAACAAACCCTAATAGTATAAACTTTCTAGGGTTTTTTATGATTTAATATTAATTAAAACTAATTAAATCAATTAAGTCGAATAATCGACATAATCGAAAAATTAGGGGAATAAATTATAATCCTAAATCCTAATTTAATTTGATATTCTAATCCTAATTTAAATAATTAACTAAATTTCCTAATTAACTAATATTTAACCTAATCATTTAAATAATAAAAATAAAAAAATAAGTGAAAGAAATAGAAGAAACCCGGCTTTGATCCCCTGCTGCTGGTCTTTGGAGTGTCCATAGTGTGCCATCAGTTCCTGGACGTTGGATCTTATGTTGCTGACAATCTGATGGCTCAAATCCCAAGCTCATGGTGAGGCTCCTTGAGCGTGGGTACACAGGATCTATGGAATGCAGATAATAAAAAAACAAGTTGCGTAGCCTGGGATTCGATCCCCGGACCTTCAGCTTGCAACCACGTCCTTTGCCATCCAGGCTATGCATATTACCTGTTTGAAATACGATGCGCATTAAATATAAAAGAACACAAATAAAAAGAAATGGAATAAAAGAGCTTCGCGCCCAGTAGCTGCGTCGTCTTCCTTCTTCGTTTTTTCTTAAAAGAAACAAACATTTAGCCACGGTTTTATTGTGTGGCTGTATGTCCTGCCATTATCCATCTCAACATACAAACTAAATAAATTCCAAATAAAAACAGTAATCGATTATAAATCGTCCTCCGAATCTAATGGAACTGTCAATTTGAACCAATTTTGCCTCTAATTAAATTCCCCCAAATGAAGAACACGAAACCCTAGCAATGGCACTTGATTAAACCTGCATCAAATCTCAATAAAACCAGCCCATAAATACTCCCCACATCTAAACCAACATAACCACGTAATCGACGTCGATTTATAATAACCGTATGCAGGAAAACGAATTTGCGAAAAATAAGAGGTAAACCGCAATGAACAGTGGCTCGTCCGTGATGTTTGAAGCTTGGAGATTGATTTGAATTGCTCCCCCACCTTCCACAGATTGCGTTTTGACGATTAGAAGTCCCTGAATCCTCTTACCATGGCGAAGCAATTTTTGTATTTTTCCCTCAAGAACTGAAGCTTCTGCTCGAGTTTTCCTTCGGCCAACCGCCTTCATGCATTGCCCTCTCTTTGGTATATATAATGGGATAGGTTAGGTCACCAAAATTGAAGAAAATCTTCATGAATCAATGGATTGATTTTGGTTGCAAATCATCCTTCAAACTTTCCAATTTTGTTATAATGGTCATATCAAGCCCATATTTTCTTTCTCAATTTCTCACACGTCTTTTGCTCCTTCCAAAAATTGTTTGTAATTTTATTATATATATATATTTTTTTATTTTAACAACCTAATATTAATAATAATAGTAAATAGAATAACACTAATTAATGAAAATAATAGTGATTGGAACTAATAATAATAATAATTCTTATCAAAATTAATAATATTAACCCTAAATAATAGTACTAATATTTAATTCTAATAAGCCTATTACTACCCTAAAGAATAATCCTAATATATATGTTTACTAAAACCTAATTATAATAATAAACCTAGTTAATCCTAATACTAATCCTATTAATATTAACAATAATAATAAAAATTAATAAAGTTAAATGCTAATAGTTAGTCATGATAAAATAATAATAATCGAAATAAATGTTAGTGAAAACCCCAGAATACCCCACAAATGATAAAACCCTCGTAATAATTGGGCCCAACGTTTGGGTCCTAAACATCTGTTAATTACGCCCTTGTGTTGAATCAACCTGATTTATAAGAGAGCGGGTTTGACAATAAAAATGTCAAACCCCATGACTCTTAATTTTGAACCATGATGGGTTAACGGACGTAGATTTGATCGGGCAAATTTTGGGGTATGACAGCTGCGTTGTATGTTGAATGTTCTTGATCTTGATTACGGAGGTTTGAAAATTGTCGAGGGAATGTGCTATTGAGGGATGTGCTATTGAGATATCGAGTTATGGATGAAGGTTCAGCTCGGTTGTTAGAGTTTCAGAGGTTGAAACTCTAGCAACAATGGCGATTTGAGCGTATAGTGAAGGTGAAGTGGAGAGCGTTGATATAGGAGATGGAGAGTAGTTGCAGAGAGTGAGAGAAGAGAAGTTGCAGAAGTGATGGTGATTGAAGGAGGTTGAAGATGATTATGGAGAGAGATTGAAGATGGAGAAGGGTGAAGAGTTGATGAGAGAATGGAGAAGGTGATGGTGAAGGGTAGAAATGAGCGTGTGAACCCTTGAATTGTGGAGGGAAGAGTGATTTTATAGGTTGAAGTGGGAAGTTCTGAGCCACTAGATTGAAGTCAGTTAGTTAGAGGATTAAGGGTGGTGATTGAATCAGTTAGGAGTTTGTTATGGGAGTGTTTTGATTCAGTTATAGGTTCTGTTAAAAGTTAGTTATAGGTTGTAGCAAACTGTTAGGAAAGTTTGGAATTCGGTTAGAGGTTGTTAGCTAGTTCTATTTTGGTGGTTACAAGCTAGTTGACAGTTAGAATTGGTTGTTAGGAAAATGGAAGATTGAGGTTTAGGTGGTTATCAGTTGTTGAAAGTTTGTTAAAAATTCTGTTACTCTGTTATGTTAGTTAATAGTCAGTTGGAGTGAATTTGGACAATGAGTAATTGTAAGTGGACTGAATAACTAGAAAGGATCTGAAAGTTTTTTTTAAAACTAGAAAGGTGGCTAGATGTTGGTTTTGAAACTGGTAACTTTGGTTTAGTTATATTGAAGGGTTCAATGGTGTACAGGGCTGCAACGTATCTATTTGTGTGTATGCAAAACTGAGTGCAAAACTGGTTGAGTTTATTAATGGAATGTGCATGTCCGATGAGTATTTCTAGAAGTCAATCACTCTGTTTTTCTGTTATAGGTTTGGAAGGTGGGAAATTGTTAGGGATTGGACTGTTAGTCAATTATAGTGAACACTGTGTTGATAATTTTCTTGAATCAGTATTTGCCTTTTCTGGAAGTAGTGAATATGTATGGTTTTTCTGAATGTTTGCCTTTTGTTTGAACTTATGTGATTTGACTCTGCAGGTTTATGGACCTCGCTCGATTCGGAAGCATGGTGAGCATGGCTTGTAGAATTTACGGTTTGGCTGGGTGTTTGTGATGTGAAGATGAGGACGAGTTGTGTGTGCGTGTATTAATGGCTGCAACTGTTAGTGGTTAGAAAATAAATGGATCAGTAAGTATGTATGCTGGTTATTAACAGATGCTGGAAGCATGGTTTGGAATTGTTATGAATTTATGAACTATACTCATTGGATATGGTTTAGTATTGTCATACCCCAAATTTGTCCTACCCTTATTTATCTGGCTTGCAATCCATAAGCATACATCCATCTAGGTCATACCATTGCATACATCCATATCATTGGTCCTTGATCAAATGAAGAGACTTGAAGCCTAATATGGGGTGCCATCATCTTGCCCAGGATCTTTTGAAGTCAGGGTTTCTATCCAATTCATGGCATCAGTGAGAAGGCACATATCCAAGAGTCGTCTGATTACCCTGATCATTCTAATTAGGGTTTCCTTGACTAAAGTCAACCAGTTGACTTTTTGGTCAAGATTTAATCAGGAATTGGCTTCATAAGTGAGAAACTGCCATCTTGAGCATGCAGGACAATCCATTTGACAAGATTTGATTGGGCAAAATTTAATCACAAATCTCATCAATAATCATAGAAAATCAGAAAAGTTGATTTTTGATCAAAGACAAGTCAATCAGTCAGAATATGACCCATGGTAGAAAAATAGTCAAGAAAAGTCAAAGGAATAATAAAATCAGGGCAAATTGGTCAAAGTTTCCATTTTGGGAAATATGGCTAAAAATGGAAGGTTTTGACACTTAGAAATTTTTTTTAGATTTTAAGAATAGATGGTCAGCCTACTTCACAGCCTGTTTACACTTGTCAAAAGCCATTATTTCAAAAAAGTCCCAACACAAAAAATGTTCATATCATGGCATACTACAACTCTCTAGTAGAAAGTTTTCTCATTCGAGGCCTGGTTGAAGAGATAAAGGGACCAGAAGTTGGAAGAAACACACTGGATCCAAGTCATGACACTTAGAAAAATTATGGGCACGCGTGAACATTCCATCGAACACGTGGCGTGCCAATTTCAAGACTGATTATAGAGAGATACAAAGATCCTTGAAATGCAACATTGGAATGCTTTTATTCTCCCCCACGTGCTCTTTACAACAAGCCAAGAATCAAGTTATTTGGGCAAATATTGAAACAATTACAAGCTCCCAAAGTTGCTGTTTTGTAAAGCCAAGGTCCCACATCCGGGTGGGCAGAATTTCAGGTCACGCGCACGACATTTCCACAAACACGTGGTGGGCTGGCTTGAGATCCATTTTTATCCCTCCACAAGTCTCTATTTTGAACAAGCTTGATCTTAAAACATTCTTTGCCATGCCCTCTATCTAATGAGTCCAAGATCACTAATTTTGGATGTGTTGGGACCAAGATAGAGACACACGAAGTCATGCCCTGACCAAAATCGTATTCTTGCCATATACGCAAAGCCAAGTCATACCATGCAGGCGCAAGCCCTATGCCATGCATACCATCAGGTTCCAGGCTATTTTGTGAGAGCTACAAATACCACCTCTTGACCTTTTCAACAGCAAACCTCTTGCATTCCACCCCCTTTTCTTATTGAGCATAAATGTGAGTCAATTGATGGAGCATGACACAAGATATTTGCATTTAAAGTGGGTAGCTCAATTGATATGGCATGGGTTTGCATGAGTATTCTTTCGTATGACAACAAGCAACACCTTTCCACAAAAAGCCTAACACTTGCTGCCATATGAAAGGAGTAATGAACTATGCTACAGTTGCTAAAACCTTGTTCACTAAGTTTAGTGAAGCAAAGTCCCACTCCAAAGATTCCATCATGAGTCATAAACACCTCTTTCTATATAAAGGACCAAGCTCTCTTCCATTCTCTCCTCTCTCTCTCGCACTCACTTCACACTCTCATTCCGAAAACTCTCTTCTCACTCTACCCATTCCCCTCTCGGTTCCCTCTCTTCCTTCACCCCTTCTACCACCTCCGGCCACCATAATTGTCCCCTCTAACCAATTCTGGTCACCATAACCGTCTCCTCCAACCAATTCCGGCCACCATAACCACCACTCTCTTCTACCTCCAATCACTGTCTTCATTCTTCCCTTTCAACCTCCATAGCCAAAGCAAAGTGGATCTCCATCATCACAGCTATCTCAAAGAGTCACAAACCTTCACAAACCTTCACCAACCTTCACCATAGCTGCAAGGTCCATCGATTTCAAGCTTACATGAGTTCATTTCTCTGATTGAGAGATCACGGTTAGGAGTTCACAACAAACACAAGCGTCACCATCGTTGAGAGCTTGGATCCACGAAGTTTTCTACTGCCGTTGTTTCAAGAACTTACAAGTAAGTGACTCTGGAACTTCATGGCATGTTAGTGATGTTTAGAATGATAGATGCATCTGGTTAAGCTTTCATGTTAGTTCATATGCGTGTGACAATGACTGTGAGCGTGTGCTTTGCAAGATTTCAATTCTTTCGGATATATACAATTATCTTGTGCTTCGCTGTGTTTTGAGGTCCTATACTTGTTCTACGTATGATTAGCAATCGTTTAACGTGAATATTGTTGATTTTCGTGGAGATGTTAGATGTTAGGGTTTTACAACTTGATTCGGTATGAACATTAAAGGTAGAATTAGGGAAAAGTAAGGTCGGATCAGTGATCAGCGGTGAAAACCGAGCAAGGCGGTGTCGGTTTCGTGAATTTCTGGAACTTTTCTTGAACTCCGGCGGTGGTGACGGACGAAGAAGACGACCGGAGTTGGTATCTCCGGAGTCTATGTATCTGACCTTCTTCTCTTTCCGTCCATAACGTGGCGCGTGCTTATTCGTTCAGGTCCCTAAGTTTGTTGGTTAGTTTTGTCTCATTACAATCATGAGGTAGTGCGCTGGCGTGTGATGATTGGCTGAGCTTGCATTTTGTCTTTATTCCACTTAAACCATGTGTGACCAATTGATATTAATAACCATGAATGTGTTGGTCACGTTCAATTCATATAATATCCCACATAAAAAAGAAAAAGAAATAGAAAGACAAAAGAAACAAATGAAACAAAGGCTAAAGGAATGAAGTGTGATCTGGGCCATGTACGTGGGCCCTGTTTTTCTTCTTTCTCGGATCACATCTACTAATTGCTGATCCACCCACGTTTCTGAATCTGGGCCTGGGCGCTACGCGCTATTTGCACCCCCATTTCCTGGCCCAGTTTTTTGTTCTAACTGAATTAAGCTTGTGTAGAATTACTGTGTGCACCCCCCTTGCCATTTAATTTTTCAATTTCGTTTTGTGCTTATTTTCGTTCCATAAATCCCTTTTCAATTCAAATAAAAATATATAAATATTTTTGTGAGTATTTTTGTGAATATTTTGTGAATATTGTGTGAGTATTTTTAATAGCTTCAACAAATCATTTTGTTTTGTATGTGATTCTTTAGTTAGTTTGACCCCTTTGTAAATAAATTGCTAATTGACTTTTAATTAGACTTAAATACCTTTTAATTGATTTTGTTTGTATATCCTTAGTATAGTTTAGACTTTTAAACAACAACAATTCTAGGCTTAGTACTTAGGCTAGTCTCCCCCTTTATCATTCTTTTTTTTTACAACATTAAAACATCTAATAAATATCAAATTAAAATCCCTTTAAAAAATACAAAGAAAATACTAAAAAACATTAATAAAAAAAGTGAAAATCATTAAAAAGGGAATGGAAGCTTGAATCTCCCTTGCTTAAGGGAATCATTCGAGTGCTTGGATCTCCCTTGCTTTAGGGAACCATTCGAGCGTAAGTTCCCAACCTAAAAAACACCAACCAAAGAGTAACTCGAGTTTCCCTTGCTTAAGGGATTTCCTCGAAACACTCAAAGTCTCTCTCTCATCTCCTTTTCTTAAGGGCAATGTTATTTCCGCTCGTATGCATCGTAGGCCGTCCCCTTATGCAAGAGCGCGAACGTTAACTCCGCCCAACTAAAACACACAAAAACAAACAGAAAATATTTAGCCGAGCTACGGTAACTCTGATTCCTGAAAAGGATACGTAGGCATCGGGGTAGGGCCCGTGCAAGTACAATTATTTCTTTTCCCTACATTTTGCATTCATTCGCATATAGACATAGACATAGTACACACCCTTTAGATAAAAACAAACATACGTGGATACCATCGAGTACGATGGACGTGAGGGGTGCTAATACCTTCCCCTCGCGTAACCGACTCCCGTGCCTAGATTCTCTGGTCGCAAGACCTTGTTCCTTCCTTTGCTAGGTTTTCTGATATTCCTTTCCCTTATGGGATAAATATATTAGTGGCGACTCTGTTCCTTTTTTCGCGAGCGTGCGACAAGTATGATTGGTACTGAGCTGAACATGGGACTATTTTTTTCTTTTATGCAGATGTAGGTATGAACATGAATTTGGAGTTTGAAGAAGGAATGAAGTGGAATTAACTTGAAGAATCAAAGAAAGAAGTTTAGGATTAGGAACAAAGAACTCAAGAAAACCATAAATTTTGTTGTAACATTTCTTATACTTATGTAATCTTTGATGTAAGATGAATTGGATTTTTTGTAATGAATTTTTGTGATGAATATTGGAATGGGAGTGCGAATTGGAACCGAGTGGTTTTGGGTCTTCGGCTTGTAATATATATTTGAAGTGTGTGGATTTGGATTTGAATGAACACTTGAATGATGATTCTTGTCTTATATTCTCAAATAAAATTTGAATTTTCCATCATTTGTTATTTTGAATTTAAATCTTAAACCTCGAACCGATCTAACAAACCATAAACAAATTTAGTCCTTCCTTTTTGTGCACCAATTTGAATGAAGCCGCTTGATTACCTTAATGATCTCCACAATATCCACAACATTTTGCCATTATCCTTCACTGAGAAATCCAAGCAGACATTAATTGACCCATACAATTCGGACCACAAGTGAACACCAACAGAGCCCCAATTTATGAAGATAATGAGATCTTGCCCAATAGCATCCAACAGAGGAGAGAAAAACCCAACTTCTTGTATTATAGATAGCAATAGAGAACTGTTACTCAACAAGACCCTTGATCCTAATACCTTGCATACTTGTTTTGATGGGTGCAATTATAAGGAAGTAAATTCTGATTCTTGATCCTTAATTCAATGATCCTTGATCCCGATGCCAATTATTGATTAATGATGCATGATGTGTTAAATGACCTAGTGGAGGTATTTACATGAATGCAAAGTCTAAGCCAGTTAGAAATAAATTAAGGGTAGGACAAATTTGGGGTATGACAGCTGCCCCTATTTAATCGTCTTAAACCTGAAGGTGAGATTGGCGCTAGCCTTTCGAACATTCAAGGTAGAAGAAGATTAAATATCAAAGTGCCAGAAATTTGTCCTAAAGAGAAGATGGTGTAAATGATATCCTTATTTTTTGTTTTTGTTTTGATATCTGCTGGGGAAAGAGATTTTTTTGTTTTTTCTGGTGGAAAAGTTTATGGTGAGTGGTCGAAATGGGATAGCTTGTAACATGGTAACGGTATCGATACAAGGTTCTCAAAGGGAATTGTTGTATGAAACAATGACTGAAAAGATAAGATCTCGTACGATCTATGACTCAACACCGACTCGACACCAGGAGCAGACCTATGGGCGATCTTAAGGACTAAAATGAAAAGATCTCGTACGATCTATGACTCAACATCGACTCGACACCAAAAAAAGACCTATGAGTGATCTTCAGGACTGAAAGGAGAAGATCTCGTACGATCTATGACTCAACATCGACTCGACACCAAAAGAAGACCTATGAGTGATCTTCAGGACTGAAAGGAGAAGATCTCGTACGATCTAAGACTCAACACCGACTCGACACCAGGAGAAGACCTATGAGTGATCTTCAGGACTAAAAGGAATAAGATCTCGTGCGATCTATGACTCAACACCGACTTGACACCAGGAGAAGACCTATGAGTGATCTTCAGGACTAAAAGGAATAAGATCTCGTGTGATCTATGACTCAACACCGACTCGACACCAGGAGAAGACCTATGAGTGATCTTCAGGACTAAAAGGAATAAGATCTCGTGTGATCTATGACTCAACACCAGGGTCAGAATAACGGACTCACGACTCAAATCCAGGGTGGGAATGACTCGAAACCAGGGTGAGATCAACGGACCTACGGCCCACAAGAATTGAAAAAAGGATAAACACCAACAATGAGGCTGGAGAAGGAGAAGATTATCAACAACACTGAGGCTGGGGGTTGGGAATTGGTTTGATAGACATCAACACTGAGGTTGGAGGATGTCAACACTGAGGTTGGAGAAGGAAAGGATTAACATCAACACTGAGGCTGAGAAAGGAAAGGATTAACGTCAACACTGAGGCTGGGAAAGGAAAGGCATTGACACTGAGGTCGGGGATGAAAGGATTAACATCAACACTGAGGTCGGGGACGAAAGGATTAACATCAACACTGAGGTTGGGAAAGGAAAGGCATCGACACTAAGGTCGGGGACGAAAGGATTAACATTAATCGCTGAGGTTGTAAAGAGAAACGATAAACATCAACACTGAGGTTGGAAGACATCAACACTGAGGTTGGAGGACATCAACACTGAGGTTGGGATGATGATTGGCATTGACACTGAGGTCGGTGAAGGAAAGAGTAGACATCAACACTGAGGTTGAGAATGAATGATAGGCATCAACACAGAGGTTGGATCTAAAAGGCTTGTCCGCACGAGGGAAAGGGACCACAGAGACTAGTGACGACTAGACTCGATCAAAAGATATCGGTACACTGAAGAATCACGAAGATATTGATGCTTGCGAAGCATAAGAATTACATTGATCCCTCTGGCCAAAGGCGGGGTGTAACTCTTCAAGAGCGGCAATTATTCGAATTGCCACACACCAAGTATGGTTGCTCAAACGATTGAAAAATGAGATGGGTTGAATGCCCACCCTCATTCACGTTCTAATCTGCACGCAGCATACGGGAAATAACCACGACAAGACTAGTAACGACTAGACTCGACAAGAAGATGGAAGTAACCACTGGGAATTACGGAGATATCGATGCTTGTGAAGCATAAGAATTACATTAATCCCTCAGGCCAAAGGCGGGGTGTAACTCTTCAAGAGTAACAATCGTTCGAATTGCCACACACCAAGTATGGTTATTCAAACGATTGAAAAATGAGATGGATTGAATGCCCACCCTCATTCACGCTCTAATCTGCACGCAGCATACGGGAAATAACCTCGGAGACAACGATTCTGACGAAGAAAGACATTGCATCCGATCCATGTTGGAGAGAGAAAACGAGACTTCTTTTGGGGATTAAGGATATCAGGTAACGACACTGTGGCTGGAGGAGATTTGTAATATAGTGGCAGATATTAACCGGAGTTTGTAAGGACAACTTTTTATGTGGGGAAGTATCGTCGTCTTGATTGAATGCTGATTTGTATTATCTGGCTTATGCTTTGTATGCATGTTTGAATTTTTCTATGGCGTAATGCTCCATTTTGATGGAAATGCTACGCTTTTGAGGATGCAATGTTATATGCAGTGAACGCTATATGCAGAGTGCCAAATAAAGGCATTAGTGAGGTAAACACCAGGGAGAATCCCCTTAGTGTTAAGAATTATGTACAGATGCCAATAGATATTGGACTTTGATTTGCAAGATGCCCCTTCTGGTTGTTGGCTTGTAGAGTGTAGAATAACTTCTGACCTCTCACCATGTGCCACTGCTTGGAAGATTTTCAACTTGAGGAGATTCCCTCGATTCACCATGTTGGGGATGAGAAATCCAGATAAGGAGCCTTGATTAGGGAAGTAGAACCTCTCCTGGAAGAAATAAACTCCAGTGTTTGGGGAGAGAATAAGTTTCCAAGAGAAATCCGACGCTCAAAGATAGGCAAGATAACTCAAAAGATTGTGCCCCAAGCTTCATGACCCATTAAGAAATTTTCCCTGAAGGATTCTTGGAGAGACTTTGTCGAATCTCGACGTAACTGCCCCAGGTTGGTTGAACTCAAGAGAGATTCCTCGACATGATTTCCCCAGATTGATCAAAGCTTGAAGAGATTTATCGACATGATTGCCCCAGATATGCTGAATTTGAGAGGTCAAACCTCGACTTAATTGCCGCTGATTAGGTACATCTTACTAGAATCCCCAAGCTTTCTTTGTTTTGAAGTCAAACAAACATGGAAACAACTTCACCACGCTCAACGGAGTCTTCAAACTCTTCCCCACAGAGTAATCAAAGAACGTATCAAGTGTTCATGCCCAACGTGTTTCTTTAGAGAAACTGCCCCTTGATGGTCAACATTTGAGATGATTAGCTTTTACTCCTTGGAGTTCTCAAGTCTCTTGCACTCTGACATGATCAAGTTACTCACTGATTCTCATCCTTGAAAATTTCCTTGATGTTATGCACATATTTTGCATGCAAAAGAATGTTAATTCTAAGAATGATAGTTCTAATGCAAAGCCTATGTTAGTCTTGAAGTTGTAAAACTTGTTTATGAAATGAGGTTGCGACCTCTTGTGACCGAATCACTAGTTGACACAACCTCGATTTTCGCATATGGAAGATAAAGCAAACGTACGATACCAACATGGATATGAGTCTCGCTTCATTGGGAGTCAGTTAAACGCTATCTCATCGGAGTGCGCTTTCAAAATAAACCCTACTTCAATTAGGACTTTTAAGGGTTGTAATTTGGCCGGATTCACGGTTTTTAGAAAACAAAGGATTTTTAGGCTCAAAATTATTTGTACCCACCCCCTTCGTGATGTCCTCCATTCCTATGTTCAGTTAACTCGATACGAGTGTTCTTTGGAATGGTTGAGGAATCAATGAGGTTCTTTGGAGATGGCGGTCGCTCACCTTTTATTCTTCTGATTCATTGTCACATGTAACAACCCGATTTTATTAGATATTTTATTTATTAGCTTATTTGTGTGTTTTATTAATTATTTGTTTATTTAATTATTATGTGGTATTACTAATTAATTGAAATATCTAATTATATGCATATTTGTGTTTTATGATATAATTAGGATATTAGTAGTATACTATGTACTGGGCCTAATTAATAATTGGATGGATGGGTAATAACATAACTAAGCCCATTAAGAGAAAGATAGTAAGAAGAGGAAAACTAGGGTTTTAGAGATAACACAATTTGGGGGATAGGAAGAGAAAGAAGAGAATAGAGGAGAAAGAACATAGAAGAGAAGAAGAAGGAAATTGTAGATTTCTTGAAGAGGGTGGATTTAAGAGTTAGAGGTAAGGGTTTGAATACAAGTTCTTATAGACTATATGATTGGGTAATGTGTTTTGTTGTGATTATATCTTCATCTTTGCAATTTCATGGAAACATAGAAAAGTTAGGGTTTATGAACAAATGCATGAATTGATGATTTGGAATGTGTTTAATGGATGTTTAATGATGTTATGATGTTAGAAGATCCATAATATGTGTTGTATTTGTGTTTATAACACGTATGCTAATGTTGTTTGTGATGGTTGATGTTTTCAGTTTGATTTGGGTTGAGTTTGGGGTTTTTTTGAATGAGTTTCGTATGCTGTTTTCTGAGATTTCGGATTTTCTGTAATCGCCAGTTCGCGCCGCGAACTATTGTTCGAGCCGCGAACTGCTTGGCAGAAACTTGGGGATTATTTGATTCACTCAGTTCGCGCCGCGAACTTTGTTCGAGCCGCGAACCCTGTTTTTACAGAACTTTTTTCAAACTTTGAAAGGCCATAACTTTTGATCCGTAACTCCGTTTTATGCGCCGTTCGAAGCGTTAGGAAGCTAATGAGATTGTCTATATGATAGAATAGAATGTATTGACACTTGTTTTATTAATTATGATGATAATTGAGAATAAAATTTACCTATATGTGTATGTTATGGATGAATTGTGCATGATCATTGTTCATGGATGTGTTATGTGATGTGATAACCGTGAATTATGTGATTGAATTCTAAATGCTAGTTGATGTGGAATAGTTTAAATTAGATGTTAATATATGGATAACAGGTGATTACTTATGTGTGTATTATGAATTAAGACTTGTGGTTAATATTCATATACGTGTTAAGTGATGTGATATCCATGATATGTTGGAATGAATATAAATATACATTTATATGCACTAGTTGAATGTATCTTGTTGATAATGATCATTTAAATGTATATGTATCGAGATGTGGATTGAATAAATGATAATGCTATACTTGAATATATGTGATTGATTGATTTGTGTTAGTTGATGCATTGTTTGGAAGAGAAGTCATGTTGTGCAATGTTGTGCAAAGTTGTAAAGATGTGATTGTGTAGTTTAAGAGATAGAGAGATCGTCTTAAATGCATGAGTCTTGTTTTGTTGCACACATACACAAGCATGAGTCTTTGAAAGTGGCAATGTTGGGTAATCTCGCGAAGGTTATTTACTTGTCCCAAACCTAACGAGTATGGGGTTTGAAAGCTTAACGAGTATGGGGCTTTGAGGTGGTTATCTAGTCTGTGGAGAATGACAATCGGCATGACCGGAAATGATAACGGAGGGATCCACATGCATATCGCATTGAGTCACACTTGAGTCGCACGTGTCTGTGTGAAATGTTATTGTTGGTGTGATTTATGTGATATGAATTGTGTGGAATGATGTTGATAGATATGCATATATGTGGATTTGGTGATTCATTTGATATGAATTGTTGTTGTGTTATGAATGTGATATATGTGATTTTGAACACATGTGATATAGATGTGAATTTATATGTATTAATGATATATGTATATATTTGTGGATATGTGAATCATGTTTGATCACTTAGAATTGAATGAGCTATGTTGTATGACATGAACATGTGAATCTTGATTAATTGCATATGATGCATGTTTATGTGAAGACTGATGAATTCTTGAAATGTATTCTTATTGTATTTTACATTTCCCATTATTATGTTTTCTATAAGAAGTTGAATTCTCACCCTTCTGTTTGAATGTTATCCTTTATTGGTAACGTGCAGGTTTCATGGATAGTGATGCTTCGAAGGAGGCTTAGCGTCGAGATTTAGATCTCTAGTAGGGTGTCGTGACTAAGTAGTCACTTGTGCTCTGGTCATATGTAACACATGGGAGTTGGGTTTTATGTTTTTATGACTCGATGTTATGAGATATTTGTTTACTCATATTGTATTCGTATTTGAATATGTTATTCTGGTTAATGTGTGGCCTTGAGCCAAGATGTTGAGACACGGTGGATGATGTATGGGAATCATCCTATTTTACCATTTATTTGATGAGATGATTATTCCGCTGTGGTTTGCATGTTGTTTTAAATTCCCGTGTTATTTGGAAATGACCATTGCATGTTTAAAGATAAAATATTTGTTCTATTTTGCAATATGTGTAACGCCCTCGTGAGATGCATGCTTTCTTTACTCTGATTTACACAAATATATGCCTTATTTGTTTAGTATAGAATTGGGGGTGTTACATAGTGGTACCAGAGCACGGTCAGTCAGTTGGCTAGGTCATTTATGTTTTCCTATCCTTTTGTATTGGATTTGTGTATCTGACACAATCGATACTGTTTGTTTGTTGGTCGCTGGATGTCTTAGGACAATGGCTGCAGGAAGGAATGTTGACATTAATGTTGAGGCGGTGATGAGGTGGATTGGTGCGATTGGACAAGTGCCGCAAGAGAATTCCGGTTATGGAGGAAAGGATGAGTTATGTGCTTTTGGAGACTTCCTAAGGTGCAATCCGCCGACTTTTGAAGGAAAGTATGGACCGGACAAAGCACATGCATGGATGAGAGAAATGGAAAAGATTTTTCAAATCATGATTTGTACGGATGTACAGAAGGTGCAGTTGGGTACTCACATGCTGACGAAAGGAGCTGACGATTGGTGGAGTAATACTGTGCAGAGATTTGAAAGAGAAGGTATTGAAGTCACTTGGACTCTTTTTCGTGATGCATTTTTGGAAAACTATTTTCCAGAAGACGTGCGTGGGACGAAAGAAGTGGAGTTTCTAAAGTTGAAACGAGGAGGAGGACAATCCAGTGGGAGACCTTATGATGTCAAGAGGGAACAAGCTGGTTTTGGCAAGAAGCTAAGTGGGGGAGGGACTCCTACTCCACTTAAGTGTTTCAGATATGGTGTTGAAGGTCATCGTGCTGCTGAGTGTAAGAAAGAGGTTGCTACTTGTTTCAAGTGTGGCAGGCCAGGCCACATAGCTGCTAATTGTGGAGAGCAAGGTCACATTAGTACCAAGTGTGACAAACCGAAGAAGGAACAAGTGAGTGGGAGAGTAGTTGCGTTGTCTGGTGCTAAGACCACTACTAAGGATAAGCTAATCTGAGGTACGTGCTTTATTATTGATAGTGGTGCAACGTATTCATTTATTTCTTTGGATTGTGCTAAGAGGTTGAATCTTGTGTTATCTAATATGCGTGGAAGTATGGTTATTGATACGCTTGCTATGAGTTTTGTTTCAACTTCTTATGTGTGTTTGAATTGTCTGTTGAGTATCTTTGGTAGAGATTTTGGGAATTGATTTGATTTAGTTTATTTTCGTTAGAGCAAGTTGATGAGAATTTTGGTATAAATTGTTTGGAGTTGAAGAAAGTAATTGTAATCTTAAGAGGATTTTGGATCTTGGTGTGTTAAGTAATTTCGAGTGTGAGTTCTGAAGGAACACTATTATGGTTTAGTAACGATGGTTTATGTTTCATTATGATTTTCGACTGTCTATTGACAAATTGAGGACTTGATCACCCTTAATCTATTGTTGATAGAAAATGAGATCGTATTGGATGAGATAAACTTCTCTTGCTAATTTGGTATTTTGTAAAGTGACTAAGGAGAGGTTTAAGAGTCGAATTGAGGAGTTGTTGAGAAGAGGTTCATTTGTCTAAGTGTATGGTTATAGATTTGCACTTATTTTATCAAGTAAGAAGAAGGAATGTCCTAATGAGGTAATGTTTAAAGGATGTTTTGATCCTAAGAGTGAAGATGATCATGCTGAGCGTTTGAGAATTGTGTTGTCGGTGTTGAAAGAGAAGAGGTTGTTTGCTAAGCTTTCGAAGTGTGAATTTTGGTTAAAGGAAGTGAGTTTTCTTGGCCTTGTGATCTCTAGTGGAGGTATTTCCGTTGACCCGTCGAAGATTGAAGCTATATCTCAATGGGAAGCTCCTAAGTCTGTTTCTGAGATTAGAAGTTTTCTTGGTTTGGCTGGTTATTATAGGAAGTTCATTGAGGGATTTTCTAAGTTATCTTTGCCGTTGACGTTGTTGACTAGGAAAGGACAAGCTTTTATGTGGACTTCGCAATGTGAATCGAATTTTCAAGAGCTTAAGAGAAGGTTGACTTCTGCTCCTATTTTGATTTTGAAGGATCCGTTGGAACCGTTTGTGGTGTATTATGATGCTTCATTGTTGGGTTTGGGAGGCGTTTTGATGCAAAAAGGGCAAGTGGTAGCTTATCCTTCAAGGCAACTTAAAGTTCATGAGAGGAATTATCCGACACATGATTTAGAGTTGGCCGCCGTTGTGTTTGTTTTGAAACTTTGGAGGCATTATTTGTTTGGATCAAGATTTGATGTGTATAGTGATAACAAGAGTTTGAGGTATTTGTTTGATCAAAGAGAGTTGAATATGAGGCAAACGAAAATGGTTGGAATTCTTGAGAGATTATGATTCTAGTTTGAACTACCATCATGGAAAAGTGAATATTGTAGCCGATGCATTGAATAGGAAATCATTGCATATTTCTATGTGGAGGATCCAAGAGTTGAAAATCATTGGAACAATCTAGAGAGTTGAGTTTGGTTGTGAAGCGACGTCTTCTTGCGTTAAGCTTAGTATGTTGAAGCCTGCTTCTGGTGTTCTTAACGAGATTAGAGAGAGTCAGAAATTGGATTGCAATTGGTTAACGAGATGACATTGATTAATCAAGGTAAAGGTAATCACTTTTGGATTGACGAGATTAGAGTCATGAAAGGTCGTGATCGAGTTTGCATTTTTGATACTTCGAAGTTGGAAAAGAGAATTTTGAATGAAGGACGTCGTAATGGTTTGAGTGTGTCATACCCTAATTTTTGACCCCCCTGAGATGACATATCTTCAGGATTTTCATCAGGTCAAAACAAGTACCCAGAGCAGTCATTTCTTCATCTGGCATTCAATCAAGGATGTTCAAAGACAAGAAAACTCAGGCAAAGGATCAATCAATAGAAGGATTAGTCTCTAACACAATCATAGGACTCAAAAGCTTCATTTTTATATTCACCTATGATTGATTAGACACCCAGTCATCTGAGTACAAGTTTACTCAGGTTACCAGACTAGGGTTTTTGAGCCTATCAAGGGCTAAAATCAGGGATCACCTTTGAGAAACCCTAAAAAGCCCCAGGGGATCATTCAAAGACATCAATCATCTTCAAATAGCTCATATGACAAGATCCACTGGACATCACACCTCAATTCAAAGCCTACAATCATCATTTTCATCTGGTCGACAATTAGGGTTTTTGACCTAATTCACCAGGATAGTTGACTTTTAATCAGGGCATGGATCCAAAACTCAAGACATGATTCAAGAACCTCTACTACCTCAATATAACCCATTTACATCACTCATTTGAGGAGAAGATCTTAATTCCACACAAAAGTCCAAAATCTCACTTTATTTGGAAAAAGTCAACTGTATGGGATCACCTTTGAATTTTAAGATTTTTGGTCAAACCATGACTTTCAAAGATCAATATCATCAATATATGGATATTAAAGTCATTTGACCAAAGAATTTCAAAAAAAATCATCAAGGAGCAAAAAGTCGGGAATTAGGGTTTTTGAGGGCATTGTGGGAACTCAAAATTTCACCTACACAACTCAAAAAACTTCCAACATGAAAGTTGTAGATCTTGCAAAATAAAACAACATCTTACATAGGAACTTTTTTCAAAAGAGCAACCATTTAAGAGTTTTGGAATTTTGAAGCTTTAGGTTATAAAAACTTGGAAATTTTTCTAAGTGTTTTTAACCTAATTTTCATCCAAATTTGGGCTCATTTTTCACAATTTTCCCAAATGATTCTAAAGAAACCATAAACTAATGATTTGAAGTAGATGTTTAGGGCTTTCCAAATTATGCTCAACCTTCCCCAAATTCATTTTGAGCTAAGAGTTATGCTTGTTCAAAGTTGGCACCATGAAGTAAAATTATAGGTCATGCATCATTTTTGAACTTTGCAATTTTGTGCACATGACCTCACTTATGGATGCTACACGACCCATAACACATCTGAAAACATGCCATGCATTCATTTCCACCATGACATGAGAATTGAGGAAGATTCCCAAAACAAGAACACGTGATTATGTAATGATTACATTTGGGAATTTATGGCAAATTGATGAATCACCCAAGGAATCTTCTCACCAACCAATTAGAGCTCACTCTGCATCAGAAATGTTCCCTAAGATCAGATAGGATCAATGGATGGGGGGCTGGCTCGAAATTGCAATGATCACTCTTGGATATTCCTTGAAATTTCTTCATGGCTAAGAAACCAAACTCACTTCACTAAGCAAGCTCACTATACACAATTGCTCTGAATCAATTGCCTATAAATAGAGGGCTCTTTCTCATTCAGAAAACACACCAAAGCAACCATATTCCTTGCTTTCTCTTTCTCTTCTCATGCTTATGGTTTTTCAAAGTTCTTTGGCAAGAAGAATCGTTTTCTTCAAACCAGAGCTTATCTTTGGAAAGTAAGCATTCTAACATCTCAAAGGGGTTCATTTGAGGTGATCCAAGCACCTGGATCACTTCTGTAAGTGGAGGAACGCCATTGTTGCTCTCACTTTGGAGCTGTTGCAGTTGGAGGTCCATAGAGCACTTCAGAAGGTTTCCAACAAAGCCAAGCATCCAGACGTGTTGCTCAGGTCATAGTGAAGCTGTTCAGATGGCTGCAGCTCATCTGTAACTCAAGATTCATCACTCTCCATGTCCGCTTGAAGCTCAAATCGAGGGAGGTCCATAGAGCAATTCAGGAGAATTGAAGTTACAATAAGCATTCAGTTAGCATCATTGAGTCCCAAGGAAGCTTTTGGGATCATTCATACAAGCCCAGGTGCTCTCTATCATACTCACGACCTCCATTTTCAGAGGTAAGTTTCTGAACTCCATCTCTTTAATTTAAGTACTCTTTGTGATAAAGCTCGATTCTATCTTGTTCAGCATCATCAGAGGATTGAAAACCCTCTATCATCATTCATTTATTCATCTTGTTTGTCATTTAATTTCAAATTTAGGGTTCATGTGTTCTTAGAGTTCTCTGAGAAATTAGGTAGCTATAGTTAATATAAATAAATGTTAGTTACGTATCTGGATTCGTGAGGAAATTTAGAACAAGATTGATGTTTACATCATGCCATTTAGTTGAGAAACCAGAGAGTTAGGAATTTGAAAATCTTTGAGCTCGAGGAAGAAGACGACTATGGCCATGGCGCGCAAAATTCAAATCTCTGGGCAAAGTTTATTTTATTTTTAATGATAGGCGTTTTCTAAACGAATGAATAACTTGCCCTAGTGGCCTCACATGCGCTCTTAGTCTCCTCATGCCTCAAGTCTGGGGTTCGAATCCCCCTCGCCCCAGACTTTTTGTTTCTTTTATTTTTCCATGATTTGCCACTTGTTTGAAAATATAATGAACTGGATGTGTATCATAAACACCAAGCGCGCGTTGGCCCAGTGGTGTTATTTTGAGCTGGTGACTTAGAGGGCGTGTGTTCAAACCTTGGAGGAGACAAACCCAATTTTTTACCACTATTTTTCTTTGTTTTATTCACAAACTTCACACAATTATTTAACCTATCAAAAATATCCATTTTCACCTCATTTTTCACACACTTGTTATTTAATATATCTATTTTGTGAATAATCAAAAAAATCATAAAAATATTATTTATTTCATATATTTTTATTAGGTTTAAAATAGTATGTTTTAAGTGTTTTCTTAAATGCTTTGAAAATATATATATTCATTTTGTTTTAAACTAATTATTTTGTGAATAACTTTATGATAAAACTCTAAATTATTTAGGTCTTAATTAGGTATAGATTTCATCTTTGTCTTAATTAAGTTGACTTTTGTCAATATTCAAAACTGTTTTCAGTCTCCGATTAAACGGATGATTAAGGTTTTCAAACAACAAAACCTTATATCATTTCAATCATTTTTAAGTGGGCCTCTAATAGAGTGTAAGTCCCAACACCTTTTTCTTTTCATAGTTTGTTTTCAAAAACTGTATTTACAAAATCTTCTTTCTGTTTTCAAAACATTCTTCTGGTATTTGAAGGGCATTATTCCCCGTGAAACTCTTCAGATACCTATGTGACCTATGTCCATCTTCACTTCTTCTGTTTTCAAAAGAAACATTAACTGTTTATCATATATATTCAACTGTTATCCATCAATTACTGGTAAGGCTTTGTACATACTTCTTCAAAGGCCTCCACTCCATCCAGGTTAGGCTTTACAAGCTTTCAATTTACAGTCTTTATTTAAATTATTGTCAAATATAGAACTCTTTATATATATATTAGAACTACGTTTGAGTGTAAACCCTAGCACAATTAAACTATATATATTATAGGAATATGACCTAGGATTGAGAATGTCTTCCCGGTGAAGGCTCTTTCCTAATTAGAGATCTGTAGTTCATACCCCCAAGATGAATTAGTCCCGGTGAAACATCTTGGCAAAAACCTTAGAATCCAAAAAATAGGACACATCCACCCAAAGAGGAATTATTCCCGGTGAAACCTCTTACCCATTTGCTTAAAGACAAAATAAGTTCAAAACCACATAGCTTTCTCTTGTGCTATAACAAGGACCCTCGATGACCCTCGATTAGCCTCCTCTTGGGCTTTGTACAAGGACCCACAGGCTTCTTAAAAGCATTTCCAGCTTCCTCTTGAGCTTGTATACAAGGACCCATCAGGTTTCTTATAAACATAGGAACAGGTCTTTAGTCACCTTTTAACATACCCTGGTGAGTTTCTTCCAATTTAAACCAGACTTTAAACAAGCTAAGTTTGTCTCAATTTTACATTGAGTACACCTTTTGGAATGAGAGGCATGGACAGTCTCTGTCACCCTTATCTTCATTAATCTTCCTTAGCAGAGTCTAGGATCCATGTTTTATTTATCCTCAGTCAGTGTCAGCCTTCATCTTGGGCTTTAAACAAGAAGTCTCATTAGATAATCTTTCTGCCATCATTTTAACAAAAACCCCTGGAAAGGGTTAGCCTCCAAAATCACTCCTTTTATTCTTAAGAGATAATTTCCCCAAAAAAAAAAGTCAAAACCCCTGGAAAGGGTTAGCCTCCAAAGTCAATTAATAAAAACCTGTTTAAAAGAATAAAACCCCTGGAAAGGGTTAGCCTCCAAGTTCAGTCAATAAACAGTTAAAACCCCTGGAAAGGGTTAGCTTCCAAAAATCATTCTTTTCAAAAGATAAATTCTCCAGCAGTTAAAACCCCTGGAAAGGGTTAGCTTCCAAAAATCATTCTTTTCAAAAGATAAACTCACCAGCTGAGTCAAAATCCCTGGAAAGGGTTAGCTTCCAAAAAAAATCAGTCTTTTAATAAATAAATCCTTCAGTAGAGTCAAAACCCAACAAAAATAGTTAGCCTCAACCTTGGGCTTCATACAAGGCACCAAAACAATAAAACTCCCTTGTTAATAGTCAGCCTCAACCTTGGGCATTGTACAAGGCAGATAATAGAGTCTCCCCAGTGAGTCCTTCATCATTCAGGTAGCCAAAACCTTGGGCTTTGTACAAGGCAGATAAACCATACTTCATGGGTCAAAGATTCCTAACATCTAGGATCTTTTCCCTATTAGAGTCATTCATACTCAGTCAGCCATAACCTTGGGCTTTGGACAAGGCAGAAAATAATATTTTTTCTAGCTAGAGTCAGCCTCAATTCTGGGCCTTGTACAGAATACAAAAATTCCTTGTAATTAACCCCCAGTGGAGTCATCTCCCAGAGTCAATAAATAATACATTAATCAAAAAGCCTCAAGCTTGGGCCTCATACAAGCCAGTTAAAAGATCAAGTCTTTTAAATAGTAGATAGACATAGCTTATCTCTATAGAGAGATCTTTCCTCTATCTCACCACATTCAAACAAACAAACATTACATTTCATTTTAATCAAGTCTCCCATTTAGGATTTTGAAAGGCATGAGCTGGCAGTAAAACCCAGACATGTGGTAACTTTCCCTAATTTGGATGAGCATTTTTCTTTCATTTAAGAGGCATTTGACTGGTATTCTTGCACATACACAAGTAAGGTCCCCCTCTTGAATGAAATTAATTCAGTTATTCTGTCACTCTTTTAATGTTTGTGGTGGAATAGTAGAAATACCTCTCTATAAAGATGACTTCATGTCTCTTTACTGTAAACAGAGATTTAATTCAAGCTTCAACCTTGAGCTTCAAACAAGGCACCCAAAAATAATTAATAATTAATTAGTTCCCCGAACTACATTAAGCTCTGACTTCCATTAGGGATATGTAGGCATGAGGTTCACAAGGAATCTCAGCGAGCTAATAAAATACCAAAAATAGTCAGTCAGTCAGTCTGTCTTTCTTTTATTCAATTCAATTCCTTCTCCTAATACAAAGGAGAAACATTCCCAATAATCATTAGCAGCACAAACACATTTAGACACAGAGAAGGTTCCTGTAGAGTACTACAGATATGTAGGGTGCTTAAACACTTCCCTATGTATAACCGACCTCCCGGACTCCAGAATTTCTAGTCTAGGTGAATCCCCACACTTAGCAAACTCCTAGGGTTTAGTTGAGATCTTTTTTTCCCTTTCCTACTCGTAGGACAAATAAGAAAGTTCGTGTGATATCGTAGGAAGAACTGAAACAAAATTCATCCCACCACGGGCGCATTCTCCTTCCAAATTTCGCGTGAAGGGTCTAGCGTGCCGTCCTCCCAAGTGAAACGGGGAGGTAAAAAAAAACGACAACCACAGAAAAATGGCGACTCTGCTGGGGATATAAGTGTTAAAAACCTTGGTTTTTCATCCGAACCAATGGTTGACCTGTTGTTGGTCCAGCCCCAATGAGGAATTAGGGATGCCAAATTCCCCCTCAAACAAGAGAGGTCCTGCCTAACCTCTGTGTCATTTCATGTGTTTGCTACATTTATATTTGTTTATTTTGTTTATTCTGTATCGGGAAAGGGCTTGATTCCCCCTTGAGGTGAGAAATCCTATACCCGGATTTGAGTGCAACATAAGATAGGATGGAGGATGTCTTCTCGGTGAAGGCCCTCTAATCTTGGTTCACAATTCTACTCTTGGGATTTGCCTGGCTGGTTGTGATTAACTGCGCCAATGCATTCCGAGACTGATTTGTACCAGGAGGACCTATAAACCCATTAACCCCACTTAAAGCCTTTTGTTAGGACGTAGAGCGGTGATTACGAAAGTAATTGTCACGCAGACACTACACTCAGAGAAAACTCTCTTATAGATACCAATCAATGTATCTTTAAGGTTGAGCAAAAGCTCTGAGACCCCTAGAACCCGTTCTACAGGTACAAAAATCCTTATCCTTAGTTTACCATTTGGGGCGAGGTTTGCGTTTTGACTTCATGACCACTATACCCTTCAACGCCATGTTTGTTTAAAACTCTTGTGTGTGCATTCATGCATTCATGCACCATTCATTAATAATAACTAAAAAACAAAAGAGTCTTTTTCGAGTCGTTTTTCAAGGAAACTAAATAACGAACGTTTTGAACTTCATAGAAAGAGAGAAACAGAGAAAGGACTTAAGGATCTATACCATGGATTACGGAAGAAAGAGAGCTAGGAAATACACCTTCAAGATTCCCCAGGTCGAGGAATTGGGAAAGCTCGCAAAACTCGTGGTCAACCCCCAGGCTTTCAAGGATAAGTATGGAAAACTTCTGCCTTTGCTCAATACCAACATTGTGGATGGGATCCTTCCCACCTTGGTACAATTTTACGATCCAACGTATCACTGCTTCACCTTTCCAGATTATCAGCTCATGCCTACGTTGGAGGAGTACTCTCGTCTGATTGGAATACCCGTGTACGCGCAAGATCCGTACTCCGGTTTGGAAAAGAATCCTGACGACATTATTATTGCTGCAACTACTCCTTTGAACGTAGTCGACATTAGAACTCATATGGTGAGTAGAGGAGAAATTCAAGGATTGCCCTCCAAATTCCTGTTTGATCAAGCTCGGTACTTCGTCAGCATCCAAGATATGAGCGCTTTTGAGGAAATCTTGGCTTTGCTTATCTACGGATTGTTTTTGTTTCCTAACATTAACGATTTCGTCGACATCAACGCAATTAAGATCTTCTTAATTGGAAATCCAGCTCCAACCTTGCTTGCGGATGCTTATCACTCTATGCATTCAAGAAACCTGCAGCGAGGAGGATTAATCACATGCTGCGTACCGTTGTTATACGAATGGTTCGTTTCGCACCTACCAAAGTCTAGCACTTTCTGGAATATGAGGGATGGCCTTTACTGGTCACAGAAAATCATGTCCCTCACTCATACGGACATTGAGTGGTGTAGTCCTGACAACGACGAAACCAAGATCATCTTCAGTAGCGGAAGTTTTCCCAACATACCCCTTATTAGAACTAAGGGAGGAATCAGTTACAATCCAGCTTTAGCCCGTCGTCAATACGGCTATCCCATGAAAAATATACCAAGTAACATCCAATTGGAGGGTCTGTTCTTCAAGAACATCGACGATCATAGCAACATGCTGAAGAAGGAAATTGTCCAAGCCTGGCGTCTTGTTCACAGCAAAGGGAGAAGATTGTTAGGAAAACATCTTTGCATCTCCATGGATCCTTACCTTCAATGGGTACGCATCAGAGCATTCAAGCTCAGGATGCCATATCAACATCCAGAACCCATTCCCCTAAGGGAACCAATATACCTTTTCTCCACCGATGTTGAAAAATTACAAGCGGCATTAAACAAGGTATGCCAAGAGAGGAATGCTTGGAGGAACAAGTATCGAATCGTCAACACGGAAAACATTGAGATTCATAACATCCTAAGAAGGAAGGATGAGTTACTTGAAGTGCTCGATCGACAAGTGTCACAAACGTCACTTTCTCATCATATCCCTCCTGCTTCCCGGATCATCGATCAGCTCACGTCGGAGAACGCTCAGCTCAAGAAACAGAAGAAGATGTTAAAACGTGAAGTCGGCTCTTCGTCAAAGTTTTAGAGTCCTTTCTCTCAGTTTCTCTGTATTTCTTTTTCAAAGCGTGTAAAAAAAACGGCGTTTTCGCTTAATTAATAAAAGTTTGATGTTTCATAACGTAATTATGGTGTTTCCTTGAAAAATATTAACTTAATTGCATATCATACATCGGTTTAGTCGTACGCACTGACACGAGAATTGTCACGGATCTAATAGTCACTTTCCTTTCTCCAGAAAGAGAGGAGGAGAAGGAGGTGAACCAAGACTTTCAAGCTGTCTCATCCATACAACAATCGTTCAAGTCGCAATAAAAGAATGGAAGACTTTGAGCAAGAGAATGGAGAACTCAGAGAAGAGGTTAATACTCTCAAAGATGCTATTGAAAGGCTCAATAACATGGTAGAAGCCCTGGTAGTTGAACAGAATCGACCAACGCCAGAAGAACCACAAAGGACTGTGGTTTCCGAGATTGTTTCTACTCCTATTCCTCAGTATGCCATGCCACCCAACCGACCTTGGGGCATGCCGTATAACTTTATTCCAGAAGGGTACATACCCCCAGTTTCTGAAGTTCCAAGAGCTACAATGGAGATGCAACCACCGGAGGGTTACAAACCTCTGGAAACTGAAGTTCCAAGAGCAACGGCAATGGGTTTCACACAACAGAATGCTGAGATTCCAAGATCTGCTGTCATGGCTTCTCCACAGCCCATTATGCATACTTTTCCTCCACAGGGCGGACAAGTATATCATCACGCTCCCAGTGAGGACGCTGGCGTGTATGAAAGATTGGACGAGTTCCAGGAACAGTTTCTGCAAATGCAGAAGGAACTCAAGACTCTTCGAGGACAAGATCTATTTGGAAAGAATGCTGCAGACCTCTGTCTGGTTCCAAATGTTAAGATTCCTCACAAATTCAAAGTACCAGAGTTTGAGAAGTACAAAGGGAATTCATGCCCACAAAGTCATCTTGTGATGTACGCTCGAAGAATGTCAACTCAGACTGATAATCAACAATTACTCATTCATTATTTTCAAGACAGCCTGACTGGTGCTGCACTCAAATGGTACATGAACTTGGACAGTTCAGAGATTCGTACTTTTCGAGACCTCGG
The DNA here is from genome assembly GCF_029867415.1 of Vicia villosa. NCBI lineage: Eukaryota > Viridiplantae > Streptophyta > Magnoliopsida > Fabales > Fabaceae > Vicia > Vicia villosa. The sequence goes on along the minus strand of NW_026705212.1, from coordinate 738,087 downwards.
AGAGGCCTTCGTCAAACAGTATAAGTACAATCTGGATATGGCTCCCGACAGAGATCAACTCCGGGTCATGACTCAAAAGGATAGAGAAAGCTTCAAGGAATACGCTCAAAGATGGCGTGAAGTTGCTGCACAAATCTGTCCACCACTTGAAGAGAAAGAAATGACAAAAATCTATCTCAAAACTTTGAGTCCATTTTACTACGGATGAATGGTTGCAAGTGCACCAAGTGACTTTACCGAGATGGTAAACATGGGTGTACGTTTAGAAGAAGCAGTTCGGGAAGGACGCTTGAACAAAGAACCAGAATCTTCTATTGGTCCAAGGAAGTATGGAAGTTCTTTCCAGAAGAAAAAGGATCAAGATGTCAGCAATGTCTTGCCCAAAATCAAGAAGAAATTTCAACCTCAAGTTGCAACAATAACTCCGGTTGTTAACTCAGCGCCAGCTTATCAACCTCAGGTCTCGCAACAACAAATTCAACAAAGGTCGCAGCAACCTCAGCAGCAGGTTCGACCTCCAAATTACAACAATCGGGCTCCAAGGTATCCTGCCTTTGACCCAGTACCAATGTCGTATGCGGAATTATTTCCAACATTACTGGCAAAAGGACTCATTCAGACAAGGAGTCCTCCAAATCCTACAAACAGTTCCTCACCATGGTATAAGGCTGACCAATCTTGTCCCTATCATCAGGGGGCACCAGGTCACAATATTGAGAACTGTTTCCCTTTCAAGATTGACGTCCAACGATTAGTGAAGAGCGGAATGCTATCCTTCAAAGATACTAGTCCAAACGTCCAAGCAAATCCTTTGCCGCAGCATAAAGAAGCTTCAGTGAATTGGATAGATCAACACCCTAACATCATTCAAATCTACGACATTCGTCAGATAGGGGAAAATCTTGTCAAGATGCACGCTAAACAAGCTGGGTACGGCCATGTACCACCTCACAACTACTTCACATGCGATATTTGTCCAAAGAATAATCAAGGATGTGCCGTAGTTCAAGCAGCATTACAAGAACAAATGGACTTAGGATGGATTCAACACATTCGAGTCAAAACTGAGTACGACGTCAACATGGTTCAAGGATGTCCAGGAGAATATAAAATCTACAAAGTTGAAGATCTTGAAGGATCGGTAGTCAGGTTCCATAAAACTTTAAATGGACTTGCCTACTTTGGAACAAATTTCCACGCTTACAGTAGGTGCAGAATCTGTCGAAGAAATTCACAAGGTTGTTTGCGCGTTCGCAACGACATCCAGAAATTGATGGATGATAATACCATTACATTTCTTGCCAACAGGGAAGATGATGAAGTCTTTACCGTATTTCCTCAAATTAATCAAGTTGAACCAATGCAAGTTAAGTATGATAGCAGGAAGACAGCAGTTGCTCCACTAGTCATCTACTTACCAGGTCCTGTACCGTATGAGTCCAGCAAGGCTATACCATACAAGTACAATGCTACATACATTGAAAATGGTAAGGAGATACCATTACCGTCTGTTGTCAACATTGCTGATGTTAGCTGAGTCACCAGAAGTGGACGAGTCTTCAACAGAGCAACAAAAAATGTGGAAAAGCCTTCGGAAGAAGCCGCACATAGGCAAGACAATCATCCGACCAATGCTGTTCAAGCGAAAGAAAATGATGAGATCTTGAAGTTAATCCAGAGGAGTGAATACAACATTGTAGATCAATTGCTACATACTCCGTCTAGGATATCTGTTCTCTCCCTACTATTGAGTTCTGAAGCTCATAGGGAAGCTCTACAGAAAGTTTTGGAACAAGCTTTTATAGAACCTAGCGTCACGATAAGCCAATTCAACAACATCGTTGCCAACATCTCCGCCGGAACTAACCTTAGTTTCTGTGATGAAGATCTTCCTGAAGAAGGAGTAGACCACAATCTTCCACTTCACATCTCAGTTGGCTGCATGGGTGATGTACTCACAGGAGTCCTAATAGACAATGGGTCCTCTCTCAACGTCATGCCTAAATCAACATTGTCAAGATTATCTTTCAAAGATTACCCGCTAAGGGAAAGTCATGCCATCGTCAAAGCCTTTGATGGATCAAGAAAGTCAGTTTTTGGAGAGGTAGATCTTCCCATAACTATTGGACCTCAGACGTTCAAAATCACTTTCCAAGTTATGGATATTCCAGCACAATACAGTTGTTTGCTAGGTCGCCCATGGATTCATGAGGCTGGGGCAATTACTTAAACACTTCATCAGAAACTGAAGTTCATAAGAAATGACAAATTGGTAACCGTATGTGGAGAACGAGCTCTGATCGTCAGCAACCTGTCATCATTCTCCGACATAGAACCAAAAGAAGTTGTTGGAACTAAATTCCAAGCACTTTCCTTGGGTAAGGAAAAAGGAAAGGAGAAAGCAGCGTCTATCTCTTCATACAAAGATGCAATCCAAGTTGTGAAGGATGGCACTACTAATGGTTGGGGGCACATTAATATTCCTACCAACAACAAGAACAGAACAGGAGTTGGATTCTTTCCAACATCATCAAAGACTATTCCAGGAATTGAGGTAGTTCTTCCAATTCAAGAAACTTTCCGCAGCGGAGGTTTTCTTCAACCTGTTCAACAAACAGTCAATACCATCGGTACGGAAAACACCGATGAAGAGGAATGGCTATCCTATCTTAACAAACCAGGATACATATCCCTATCAGAGTCTGAATCACCTTGCTGTTATCCGACTAAAGGATCTGAAAGTAAGACTCAACCAAGCAGTGATGAAGTTACTAACAGCTTCACCACCAGAAGTCATGGTTCATCAGAAGAAGTTCCTCCTATCCCCGAAGAAACCTGGGATACATTAGGAGAACCAAGCGGAAAATTCGACTACATGGTGAAATACTCCGCTCCTGAAAGCTCAAAAACCTCTTTGGAAGATATTGTTCCAACTGGATGGAACAGTGATTTTGAGTACCTCTCTCAGCCAAAAGAGATGTATAACCCTTGCTATTCATCATCATCGACTGGTGAAATCATCATTGAGGATTATATCCCCAAGTCACCTTCCGAGGCTACGGATCTAGAGTTCACATATCTAGTCAATGCCATCTCGGGAGAAGAGCAAGACCAAAATACAGAAGAGGATGATCTCGAAAGTGTCTCCGACAATGAGTCTCTCCATTCAGAAGATTGGAAGTTTCCTCAAAAGAAAGTCCGACATACTCCACTTGGAAATGGGTATGCTCACACCGCTCAGTCTGCTGAAGTAGAAGAAGATCGTCTGAGTGTTGCAAAGACAATGGTTGGTAAATCAAGACCTACCACAGGCCAGCTTAAGCCTAAGGTTCCAGATTACCTAGTGCACAATTGGGTTCGCCACTATTGGACAGCTGTTGAAGTTACAACTGCTGTTCGCACTCCTAAGTAGGAACTTTCACCGTTATTTTATCCTCTCACCATAGCCCAGGGTGAAGAGATGTTTCATAGGGCTTTGCATTTTACTATTTCTTAGGAAAATGTCCCTCTTTGCTTCGCCCAAAGCAATAGAGTTTTGTTTTATAGGGTCTTTGTTTCAAGAAATGACTATCGATAAATAAAAATGTCATTTTGTTCCGTCGTTAGTTTTTCCTTTTCTTTTTTCGGAAATTGGTAATCCTAAAAAACACCCTAAAAAACATCAAAAATTCCATTAACTGCATACACCGAGTCTTCCCTCGTTGTCTAAATAAAATCATCACACATATGCAGATTAATCATAAAATACCCCGTTGAAACGTGCGATCGTATGACTTCTCCAAGCTTTGAGTTTCCTGTATTCGAGGCAGAGGAAGAAGAAGACGAAGAAATATCAAAGGAAATTTCACGATTACTTCAACAAAAGGAAGAGACCATTCAGCCATACAATGAGCCTCTAGAGATCATTAACCTTGGTTCCGATGGAAACAGAAATGAGGTTAAGATTGGAGCTTCGCTCAGTTCAGAGATCAGAGAGAGTTTGATACAACTGCTCAAAGAATTCTCAGATGTCTTCGCTTGGTCTTATCAAGATATGCCAGGGTTGGATACCAGTATAGTGGAGCATCACTTTCCATTAAAAGCAGAATGCCCTCCGGTCAAGCAAAAATTGAGAAGAACTCATCCGGAGATGGCCATGAAAATCAAAGAGGAAGTTCAAAAGCAAATCAACGCTGGTTTCCTCGTCACTTCAGAATACCCTCAGTGGTTAGCTAACATTGTTCCCGTTCCTAAGAAAGACGGAAAAGTCCGCATGTGCGTCGACTACAGAGATTTGAACAAAGCTAGCCCTAAGGATGATTTTCCTTTACCACATATTGATATGTTGGTAGACAGTACAGCAAAATCCAAAGTTTTCTCATTCATGGACGGATTTTCAGGATACAGCCAAATCAAAATGGCACCTGAAGACATGGAGAAAACATCTTTCATCATCCCCTGGGGCACGTTCTGCTATCGTGTTATGCCTTTTGGACTAAAGAACGCAGGGGCAACTTATCAAAGAGCCATGACTACGCTTTTTCACGACATGATGCATAAAGAAGTGGAAGTCTATGTGGACGACATGATTGCCAAATCAGAAAATGAAGAAGATCACATACAAAATCTGACAAAGTTATTTCAACGCTTACGGAAGTTTCAGCTTCGCCTGAACCCCAACAAGTGCACCTTTGGTGTCTACTCAGGAAAACTCCTTGGTTTCATTGTCAGCAAACGAGGAATTGAAGTAGATCCAGACAAAGTCAAGGCAATTCAAGAAATGCCTTCACCAGAACCGAGAGACAAGTTAGAGGATTTCTTGGACGTCTGAATTACATCTCGAGATTCATATATCTCATGACTGCAACTTGCGCTCCTATTTTTAAACTTCTACGGAAAAATCAAAGTTGCGTCTGGACAGACGATTGTCAGAAAGCGTTCGACAGCATTAAAGAATATCTGCTCGAACCACCCATTTTGTCTCCTCCAGTGGAAGGAAGACCTTTGATAATGTACTTAACCGTCTTAGAAGAATCCATGGGTTGTGTCCTTGGACAGCAAGACGAGACGAGAAGAAAAGAGCATGCCATTTACTACCTAAGCAAGAAATTCACTGACTGTGAATCCCGCTACTCCATGCTCGAGAAGACGTGTTGTGCTTTGGCCTGGGCTGCCAAGCGTCTCCGCCAGTACATGATTCGACATACTACTTGTTTGATCTCTCATATGGATCCAATCAAGTACATCTTTGAGAAGCCTGCTTTAACTGGGAGAATTGCCCGTTGGCAGATGTTGTTATCAGAATATGACACTGAGTATCACGCACAGAAAGCCGTGAAAGGAAGCATTCTAGCTGAGCACCTGGCTCACCATCCACTCAATGGTCATGAATCAACCAGTTTCGACTTTCCGGACGAGGACGTCATGTACCTCAAGATGAAAGATTACGACGAGCCACTACCAGACGAAGGACCTGAGATAGGATCCCAGTGGGGCTTAATCTTTGACGGAGCTGTCAACGCTTATGGACGAGGAATTGGGGCAATCATTGTTACTCCTCAGGGTACCCATATTCCATTTACTGCCAGATTAACTTTCAAGTGCACAAACAATGAGGTCGAATATGAAGCTTGCATCATGGGTCTCGAAGAAGCCGTGGATCTAAGAATTAAACACTTGGATGTATACGAGGATTCTGCTTTGGTCATCAATCAAATCAAAGGAGAATGGGAAACACGCCAACCAGGGCTAATTCCTTACAAAGACTACGCGAGAAGATTGTTACCATTCTTCGACAGGGTAGATTTTTATCTCATTCCTCGCGAAGAAAACAACTTGGCTAATGCATTAGCCACACTCTCTCCCATGATTAGGATAAATCATTGGAATGACATTCCTCGGATCGATGTTATGCGCCTGGATAGGCCCGCTCATGTTTTCACAGTAGAAGCAATCATCGACGACAAACCGTGGTATCACGACATCAAGAAATTTCTTCAAAAGCAAGAGTACCCTCTTGGGGCGTCAAAGAAAGATAGAAAGACTTTGAGAAAGTTAACTTGTAGATTCTTCCTGAATGAAGATGTTCTGTACAAGAGAAACTTCGACATGATTCTGCTCAGATGCGTTGACAGAAAAGAAGCGGAAGTACTCATGAGAGAAATACATGAAGGTTCCTTTGGTACTCACACCAATGGACATACCATGACAAGGAAAATACTGAGAGCAGGATATTATTGGCTGACGATGGAGTCAGATTGCTACCAGTACGCAAAGAGGTGTCACAAATGTCAGATCTACGCCGATAGAATTCATGTGCCACCATCTCTTCTCAACATACTCTCTTCCCCTTGGCCTTTCTCCATGTGGGGAATCGACATGATTGGAATGATCGAGCCAAAAGCGTCCAACGGACATCGCTTCATCTTGGTAGCTATAGACTATTTCACCAAATGGGTTGAAGCAGCTTCATATGCAAACGTTACAAGACAAGTTGTCGTCAGGTTTATCAAGAATCACATCATCTGTCGCTACGGCATTCCTAGCAAGATAATCACTGACAATGGGTCAAATTTGAATAACAAAATGATGAAGGAGCTTTGTGAAGAATTCAAGATTGAGCATCACAACTCATCTCCTTACAGACCAAAGATGAATGGGGCTGTAGAAGCAGCTAACAAAAACATCAAGAAAATCATTCAGAAGATGGTCATCACTTACAAAGATTGGCATGAAATGCTCCCGTATGCTCTTCATGGTTACCGTACATCAGTACGTACTTCGACTGGAGCAACTCCTTTCTCCCTTGTATATGGCATGGAAGCAGTCCTACCCATAGAGGTTGAGATCCCATCAATGAGAGTCTTGATGGAGCCAAAATTAACAGAAGCCGAGTGGTGTCAAAGCAGATTCGATGAATTGAACTTAATCGAAGAAAAGCGCATGACAGCTTTATGCCACGGTCAGCTATATCAACAAAGAATGAAGAAAGCTTTCGACAAAAAGGTTCGACCTCGCACAATCAAAGAAGGCGACCTTGTACTCAAAAAGATTCAATCTTTTCTCACAGATTCGAGAGGGAAATGGACTCCCAATTATGACGGCCCCTACGTGGTCAAGAGAGCTTTCTCAGGAGGAGCCTTAATACTCACGACTATGGATGGAGAACAATTCACCCGTCCTGTGAACGTCGACGCAGTCAAGAAATACTTCGCCTAAATAATTAAAAGAACAGCTCGCTAAGTTGAAAACTCGCAATGAGCGACTTAGGCAAAAAAGAGCGTCTCGGTGAATCGAAAACCCGAAAGGGCGATTCAGGCAAAAGTTAGAGACATAAAAAATAAATAATCAATCCCGGTAGACTTAAAAACCGAGAGGGGTGGTTTACGCAAAAGTTAGGGATATATGGCAAGTAACTGTGTTCAGGACAAACTTGATCATTCAAAAATCCATAGCGGAGTATTCATCAGCAGTAGGTCATCTTCTACGAAGCACGAATACAGCGCAACTCGGAGTGGAAGGGAAAGATAACGGTCGTCACGTTTCATCGTAGCCCTTTTCCCGAAAAATTTCCAATTTCCAACTTTGTAAATACTCCATGGAATCAAGCATTTGGCTGATTACCATTTCGTAAATAATAATTTGAGCCTTGTGCCTTTCTTTGCAAATCGAGTCTTATTCAGTTTCTTAAAATGCATTTTAAGTTTAAACAGTCATTTTCTTGAAACAAATGTTTTCATAAAATAAAAATGAATTTACTTGCAAAAATAAAGGTGAAATTTCTTTCTAAGGTTTACAAACAATAGGAAGAATGCAAACAGTTGCTCCGAGAACAGTTGAGACTCCGGGAACCAAGATTTCCCCATGAGGTCGCTTTGCGAACATCTCCCGATGACGGATCTTTACTTCAATTCATATTACTCACTTCGGACAGCGGACAACTGATAACTAGGTATTCCCAACAGAGTTCGAACTACAAGAAGAGGACATCTTCTGATCAACAAGATTCAAGTCGTATCATAGGATTTTACATCCGCAACAATTCTATTCACATTCACTTTGCATTTCATAAATCATCGTAGTATTCATGCATTTTGTCTCACACCATATTTGCGTAATGAGCATAGTCTAGCCAGGTTTTGATAGTGTTAATACCCAAATTACTTGGGCATATACTCGAGATTCCCCTGCAAAGTTGTGAAAGGGTTTTCTTCTTCATAAAGAAGGTTCATACACCCAAATTCCCCAAGCAGGTCAACAGATGGTAGTCTCCCTCAAAGAGATAGTTTGTTCACTTTTGGAATTCCTCAGCCGAGATTCTCCCGCAGAGCGACACTCGACAGTCTTCTTCAAATGAGATAGTCTGTTTCGCATTTTGGAAATCCCTACAGGGGCCGATGAGCGGTTCTCTTCTCCAAGAAGTGTGGATTCCCCGACATAATTAACAAGTGGTAGTTTTTCCTCCTGGAAAACAGTTTGGTATTTCCCCAGCAGGGTCAAGATATGCCACTTTTCGTCAAAAAAAATAATTCAGAATCTCCCAGCGGAGTCAACAAATGGCAGTCTCTCCTAGTCGAAGACAATTTGTTCCCCTAGCAAATGGCAAATGGTAGACTTTCCCCAAGGAAAGACAGTTTGTCTGTTAAACATTCAAGAGGTCGATGAATGTTGGTTATCACCCCGAAAACAGTTCGTCTACTTTCAAGCAAAGTCATTAGCCCCTCAAAAGAGCGCGGGACCATATGACGATCCTTCAAAAACGTCAAGTTGAAAGGAGGGATGGTGAAGTTTCTTTATTTGCCGTCAAATGGTATCTTACCTCCAAGTGCTGGTAAGAAGTTTGATGAGGAAACAAACCCTTGAAGTTTCTTTATTTACCGTCAAATGGTATCTTACCTCCAAGTGCTGGTAAGAAGTTTGATGAGGAAACAAACCCTTGAAGTTTCTTTATTTACCGTCAAATGGTATCTTACCTCCAAGTGCTGGTAAGAAGTTTGATGAGGAAACAAACCCTTGAAGTTTCTTTATTTACCGTCAAATGGTATCTTACCTCCAAGTGCTGGTAAGAAGTTTGATGAGGAAACAAACCTTTGAAGTTTCTTTATTTACCGTCAAATGGTATCTTACCTCCAAGTGCTGGTAAGAAGTTTGATGAGGAAACAAACCTTTGAAGTTTCTTTATTTACCATCAAATGGTATCTTACCTCCAAGTGTTGGTAAGAAGTTTGATGAGGAAACAAACCCTTGAAGTTTCTTTATTTACCGTCAAATGGTATCTTACCTCCAAGTGCTGGTAAGAAGTTTGATGAAGAAACAAATCTTTGGAAATTTTCTCTTTATCTGAGATATTGTCCAAACACGACTGAGACCAGTTTCGAGATATGGACATCCGAAACAAGGGGGAGGTTGTTTGCCTTTTTCTAAGTGTCAACACCTAGTTAAAAAAAATGGATTGCGCATCCTACACTGCTATCCATTCCCCAGAATCCGCATCAAGTATTTCTACAGGAGTTTGTCTCCTCATCCCCCGCCAAGTGCGACAACGGGATCAAGTCATGAAAAGATTTTATCAATTACAACATCTCAGGAGCGCCCAAAATTCGGGCATTCTTTAGTATTTAAGTCTCTTTCACGCAGGAGAGATCGAGATATCAATCTCTCTCCCTCCAGATAAAAGAAACTTAAATAGGGGCATCTGTCATACCCTAATTTTTGGCCCCCCTGAGATGACATATCTTCAGGATTTTCATCAGGTCAAAACAAGTACCCAGAGCAGTCATTTCTTCATCTGGCATTCAATCAAGGATATTCAAAGACAAGAAAACTCAGGCAAAAGATCAATCAATAGAAGGATTAGTCTCTAACACAATCATAGGACTCAAAAGCTTCATTTTTATATTCACCTATGATTGATTAGACACCCAGTCATCTGAGTACAGGTTTACTCAGGTTACCAGACTAGGGTTTTTGAGCCTATCAAGGGCTAAAATCAGGGATCACCTTTGGGAAACCCTAAAAAGCCCCAGGGGATCATTCAAAGACATCAATCATATTCAAATAGCTCATATGACAAGATCTACTGGACATCACACCTCAATTCAAAGCCTACAGTCATCATTTTCATCTGGTCGACAATTAGGGTTTTTGACCTAATTCACCAGGATAGTTGACTTTTAATCAGGGCATGGATCCAAAACTCAAGACATGATTCAAGAACCTCTACTACCTCAATATAACCCATTTACATCACTCATTTGAGGAGAAGATCTTAATTCCACACAAAAGTCCAAAATCTCACTTTATTTGGAAAAAGTCAACTGTATGGGATCACCTTTGACTTTTAAGATTTTTAGTCAAACCATGACTTTTAAAGATCAATATCATCAATATATGGATATTAAAGTCATTTGACCAAAGAAATTCAAAAAGAATCATCAAGGAGCAAAAAGTCGGGAATTAGGGTTTTTGAGGGCATTGTGGGAACTCAAAATTTCACCTACACAACTCAAAAAACTTCCAACATGAAAGTTGTAGATCTTGCAAAATAAAACAACATCTTACATAGGAACTTTTTTCAAAAGAGCAACCATTTAAGAGTTTTGGAATTTTGAAGCTTTAGGTTATAAAAACTTGGAAATTTTTCTAAGTGTTTTTAACCTAATTTTCATCCAAGTTTGGGCTCATTTTTCACAATTTTCCCAAATGATTCTGAAGAAACCATAAACTAATGATTTGAAGTAGATGTTTAGGGCTTTCCAAATTGTGCTCAACCTTCCCCAAATTCATTTTGAGCTAAGAGTTATGCTTGTTCAAAGTTGGCACCATGAAGTAAAATTATAGGTCATGCATCATTTTTGAACTTTGCAATTTTGTGCACATGACCTCACTTATGGATGCTACACGAACCATAACACATCTGAAAACATGCCATGCATTCATTTCCACCATGACATGAGAATTGAGGAAGATTCCCATAACAAGAACATGTGATTATGTAATGATTACATTTGGGAATTTATGGCAAATTGATGAATCACCCAAGGAATCTTCTCACCAACCAATTAGAGCTCACTCTGCATCAGAAATGTTCCCTAAGATAAGATAGGATCAATGGATGGGGGGCTGGCTCGAAATTGCAATGATCACTCTTGGATATTCCTTGAAATTTCTTCATGGCTAAGAAACCAAACTCACTTCACTAAGCAAGCTCACTATACACAATTGCTCTGAATCAATTGCCTATAAATAGAGGGCTCTTTCTCATTCAGAAAACACACCAAAGCAACCATATTCCTTGCTTTCTCTATCTCTTCTCATGCTTATGGTTTTTCAAAGTTCTTTGGCAAGAAGAATCGTTTTCTTCAAACCAGAGCTTATCTTTGGAAAGTAAGCATTCTAACATCTCAAAGGGGTTCATTTGAGGTGATCCAAGCACCTGGATCACTTTTGTAAGTGGAGGAACGCCATTGTTGCTCTCACTTTGGAGCTGTTGCAGTTGGAGGTCCATAGAGCAATTCAGAAGGTTTCCAACAAAGCCAAGCATCCAGACGTGTTCCTCAGGTCATAGTGAAGCTGTTCAGATGGCTGCAGCTCATCTGTAACTCAAGATTCATCACTCTCCATGTCCGCTTGAAGCTCAAATCGAGGGAGGTCCATAGAGTAATTCAGGAGAATTGAAGTTACAATAAGCATTTAGTTAGCATCAATGAGTCCCAAGGAAGCTTTTGGGATCATTCATACAAGCCCAGGTGCTCTCTATCATCCTCACGACCTCCATTTTCAGAGGTAAGTTTCTGAACTCCATATCTTTAATTTAAGTACTCTTTGTGATAAAGCTCGATTCTATCTTGTTCAGCATCATCAGAGGATTGAAAACCCTCTATCATCATTCATTTATTCATCTTGTTTGTCATTTAATTTCAAATTTAGGGTTCATGTGTTCTTAGAGTTCTCTGAGAAATTAGGTAGCTATAGTTAATACAAATAAATGTTAGTTACGTATCTGGATTCGTGAGGAAATTTAGAACAAGATTGATGTTTACATCATGCCATTTAGTTGAGAAACCAGAGAGTTAGGAATTTGAAAATCTTTGAGCTCGAGGAAGAAGACGACTATGGCCATGGCGCGCAAAATTCAAATCTCTGGGCAAAGTTTATTTTATTTTTAATGATAGGCGTTTTCTAAACGAATGAATAACTTGCCCTAGTGGCCTCACATGCGCTCTTAGTCTCCTCATGCCTCAAGTCTGGGGTTCGAATCCCCCTCGCCCCATACTTTTTGTTTCTTTTATTTTTCCATGATTTGCCACTTGTTTGAAAATATAATGAACTGGATGTGTATCATGAACACCAAGCGCGCGTTGGCCCAGTGGTGTTATTTTGAGCTGGTGACTTAGAGGGCGTGTGTTCAAACCTTGGAGGAGACAAACCCAATTTTTTACCACTATTTTTCTTTGTTTTATTCACAAACTTCACACAATTATTTAACCTATCAAAAATATCCATTTTTACCTCATTTTTCACACACTTGTTATTTAATATATCTATTTTGTGAATAATCAAAAAAATCATAAAAAAATTATTTATTTCATATATTTTTATTAGGTTTAAAATAGTATGTTTTAAGTGTTTTCTTAAATGCTTTGAAAGTATATATATTCATTTTGTTTTAACCTAATTATTTTGTGAATAACTTTATGATAAAACTCTAAATTATTTAGGTCTTAATTAGGTATAGATTTCATCTTTGTCTTAATTAAGTTGACTTTTGTCAATATTCAAAATTGTTTTCAGTCTCCGATTAAACGGATGATTAAGGTTTTCAAACAACAAAACCTTATATCATTTCAATCATTTTCAACTGTTTCTCATAAACAGTAAATCATTTTTAAGTGGGCCTCTAATAGAGTGTAAGTCCCAACACCTTTTTCTTTTCATAGTTTGTTTTCAAAAACTGTATTTACAAAATCTTCTTTCTGTTTTCAAAACATTCTTCTGGTATTTGAAGGGCATTATTCCCGGTGAAACTCTTCAGATACCTATGTGACCTATGTCCATCTTCACTTCTTCTGTTTTCAAAAGAAACATTAACTGTTTATCATATATATTCAACTGTTATCCATCAATTACTGGTAAGGCTTTGTACATACTTCTTCAAAGGCCTCCACTCCATCCAGGTTAGGCTTTACAAGCTTTCAATTTACAGTCTTTATTTAAATTATTGTCAAATATAGAACTGTTTATATATATATTAGAACTACGTTTGAGTGTAAACCCTAGGACAGTTAAACTATATATATATATTATAGGAATATGACATAGGATTGAGAATGTCTTCCTGGTGAAGGCTCTTTCCTAATTAGAGATCTGTAGTTCAAACCCCCAAGATGAATTATTCCCGGTGAAACATCTTGGCAAAAACCTTAGAATCCAAAAAATAGGACACATCCACCCAAAGTGGAATTATTCCCGGTGAAACCTCTTACCCATTTGCTTAAAGCCAAAATAAGTTCAAAACCACATAGCTTTCTCTTGTGCTTTGTACAAGGACCCACAGGCTTCTTAAAAGCATTTCCAGCTTCCTCTTGAGCTTGTATACAAGGACCCATCAGGTTTCTTATAAACATAGGAACAGGTCTTTAGTCACCTTTTAACATACCCTAGTGAGTTTCTTCCAATTTAAACCAGACTTTAAACAAGCTAAGTTTGTCTCAATTTTACATTGAGTACACCTTTTGGAATGAGAGGCATGGACAGTCTCTGTCACCCTTATCTTCATCAATCTTCCTTAGCAGAGTCTAGGATCCATGTTTTGTTTATCCTCAGTCAGTGTCAGCCTTCATCTTGGGCTTTAAACAAGAAGTCTCATTAGATAATCTTTCTGCCATCATTTTAACAAAAACCCCTGGAAAGGGTTAGCCTCCAAAATCACTCCTTTTATTCTTAAGAGATAATTTCCCCAAAAAAAAAAGTCAAAACCCCTGGAAAGGGTTAGCCTCCAAAGTCAATTAATAAAAACATGTTTAAAAGAATAAAACCTCTGGAAAGGGTTAGCCTCCAAGTTCAGTCAATAAACAGTTAAAACCCCTGGAAAGGGTTAGCTTCCAAAAATCATTCTTTTCAAAAGATAAATTCTCCAGCAGTTAAAACCCTTGGAAAGGGTTAGCTTCCAAAAATCATTCTTTTCAAAAGATAAACTCACCAGCTGAGTCAAAATCCCTGGAAAGGGTTAGCTTCCAAAAAAAATCAGTCTTTTAATAAATAAATCCTTCAATAGAGTCAAAACCCAACAAAAATAGTTAGCCTCAACCTTGGGCTTCATACAAGGCACCAAAACAATAAAACTCCCTTGTTAATAGTCAGCCTCAACCTTGGGCATTGTACAAGGCAGATAATAGAGTCTCCCCAGTGAGTCCTTCATCATTCAGGTAGCCACAACCTTGGGCTTTGTACAAGGCAGATAAACCATACTTCATGTGTCAAAGATTCCTAACATCTAGGATCTTTTCCCTATTAGAGTCATTCATACTCAGTCAGCCACAACCTTGGGCTTTGTACAAGGCAGAAAATAATATTTTTTCTAGCTAGAGTCAGCCTCAATTTTGGGCCTTGTACAGAATACAAAAATTCCTTGTAATTAACCCCCAGTGGAGTCATCTCCCAGAGTCAATAAATAATACATTAATCAAAAAGCCTCAAGCTTGGGCCTCATACAAGCCAGTTAAAAGATCAAATCTTTTATACAGTAGATAGACATAGCTTATCTCTATAGAGAGATATTTCCTCTATCTCACCACATTCAAACAAACAAACATTACATTTCATTTTAATCAAGTCTCCCATTTAGGATTTTGAAAAGGCATGAGCTGGCAGTAAAACCCAGACATGTGGTAACTTTCCCTAATTTGGATAAGCATTTTTCTTTCATTTAAGAGGCATTTGACTGGTATACTTGCACATACACAAGTAAGGTCCCCCTCTTGAATGAAATGAATTCAGTTATTCTGTCACTCTTTTAATGTTTGTGGTGGAATAGTAGAAATACCTCTCTATAAAGATGACTTCATGTCTCTTTACTGTAAACAGAGATTTAATTCAAGCTTCAACCTTGAGCTTCAAGCAAGGCACCCAAAAATAATTAATAATTAATTAGTTCCCCGAACTACATTAAGCTCTGACTTCCATTAGGGATATGTAGGTATGAGGTTCACAAGGAATCTCAGCGAGCTAATAAAATACCAAAAATAGTCTGTCTGTCTGTCTGTCTTTCTTTTATTCAATTCAATTCCTTCTCCTAATACAAAGGAGAAACTTTCCCAATAATCATTAGCAGCACAAACACATTTAGACACAGAGAAGGTTCCTGTAGAGTACTACAGATATGTAGGGTGCTTAAACACTTCCCTATGTATAACCGACCTCCCGGACTCCAGAATTTCTACTCTAGGTGAATCCCCACACTTAGCAAACTCCTAGGGTTTAGTTGAGATCTTTTTTTCCCTTTCCTACTCGTAGGACAAATAAGAAAGTTCGTGTGATATCGTAGGAAGAACTGAAACAAAATTCATCCCACCACGGGCGCATTCTCCTTCCAAATTTCGCGTGAAGGGTCTAGCGTGCCGTCCTCCCAAGTGAAACGGGGAGGTAAAAAAAAACGACAACCACAGAGTATACATCATAATGCTACTAAAATGTAACAAGATTTGAGGAAACTGTTTAGTGGTAAAGTATGAAGAAAGATATAGCGGAATTTGTTTATTCATGTTTGACTTGTCAAAAGTCAAATATTGAGCTTCAAAAACCGTTTAGTTGGTACAACAGTTATCTATTCCCGAGTGGAAGTGGGATCGTATTTCTACGAATTTTGTTTCAGGTTGGCCGAGAACGTCGAGTAATTGTGAAGCGATTTGGATTATTATGGATAGACGGACAAATGTGTTCATTTTATTCCGATAAGGATGGATTATTTGATGGAAAGATTTGCTAAGTTGTACATCGAGAGAATTGTGTGTCTGCATGGTATTCCGTCAAGTATTGTTTTGGATAAAACTCCGAGGTTTTTCTTTTGGATTTTTAAGAGGTTTGCGGAGTGATTTGAGATTAGAAGAGAAGATACTTGAAGGTTGAATGAAGGATTTGTACTTGGGGCTACTTGCTTGAAGAGAATTTTCGAGGACGAAAATATTTTAAGTGGGGGAGAGTTGTAACAAGTCGATTTTATTAGATATTTTATTTATTAGCTTATTTGTGTGTTTTATTAATTATTTGTTTATTTAATTATTATGTGGTATTACTACTTAATTGAAATATCTAATTATATGCATATTTGTGTTTTATGATATAATTAGGATATTAGTAGTATACTATGTACTGGGCCTAATTAATAATTGGATGGATGGGTAATAACATAACTAAGTCCATTAAGAGAAAGATAGTAAGAAGAGGAAAACTAGGGTTTTAGAGATAACACAATTTGGGGGAAAGGAAGAGAAAGAAGAGAATAGAGGAGAAAGAACATAGAAGAGAAGAAGAAGGAAATTGTAGATTTCTTGAAGAGGGTGGATTTAAGAGTTAGAGGTAAGGGTTTGAATACAAGTTCTTATAGACTATATGATTGGGTAATGTGTTTTGTTGTGATTATCTCTTCATCTCTACAATTTCATGGAAACATAGAAAAGTTAGGGTTTATGAACAAATGCATGAATTGATGATTTGGAATGTGTTTAATGGATGTTTAATGATGTTATGATGTTAGAAGATCCATAATATGTGTTGTATTTGTGTTTATAACACGTATGCTATTGTTGTTTGTGATGGTTGATGTTTTCAGTTTGATTTGGGTTGAGTTTGGGGTTTTTCTGAATGAGTTTCGTATGCTGTTTTCTGAGATTTGGGATTTTCTGAAATCGCTAGTTCGCGCCGCGAACTGCTTGGCAGAAACTTGGGGATTATTTGATTCACTCAGTTCGCGCCGCGAACTTTGTTCGAGCCGCGAACCCTGTTTTTACAGAACTTTTTCCAAACTTTGAAAGGCCATAACTTTTGATTCGTAACTCTGTTTTATGCGCCGTTCGAAGCGTTAGGAAGCTAATGAGATTGTCTATATGATAGAATAGAATGTATTGACACTTGTTTTATTAAATATGATGATAATTGAGAATAACATTTACCTATATGTGTATGTTATGGATGAATTGTGCATGATCAATATTCATGGATGTGTTATGTGATATGATAACCGTGAATTATGTGATTGAATTCTAAATGCTAATTGATGTGGAATAGTTTAAATTGGATGTTAATATATGGATAACAGGTGATTACTTATGTGTGTATTATGAATTAAGACTTGTGGTTAATATTCATATATGTGTTAAGTGATGTGATATCCATGATATGTTGGAATGAATATAAATATACATTTATATGCACTATTTGAATGTATCTTGTTGATAATGATCATTTAAATGTGTATGTATCGAGATGTGGATTGAATAAATGATAATGCTATACTTGAATATATGTGATCGAGAAATTATAGCAAGTGTACTATTTCCTCGATGTAGTAGTAAAGAAGGGTAAATACCCAGTATCGAACTCGCGGACTGCGTGTAAACTACAAGTTTCACAATGATTCAATTGAACAAAAATATCATGGGGGTTGTTTTGGTTTGTTTGATTAATTAGAATTACTAGAAATAAATAAAACACTAAATAAAAGATAGCTTGGTGCAAATATGAGCAGATATGCTAAGGTAGATGTATGAATCCTATGTAACTCCTTGAAACCACCGTGTTCATGAGATGATTTAATTATAACTGTGTATCAATTCTATAAATAGTTCTCCCTAATTCCTTAGTGAAGAACCCCTTAACACTAATTAGACAATCTCAATTCCTCAATAACTGAATTTAGTATTAGGTCTTTTATGCATTAGAGTCTAGAATGAATGATCACTAAAGTGCAATCCTTATTCCTAAGCGATTTGCCGGAAGTGTTTTGATTCACAAGCATTAGGGAGGTTTGTCACGCCAAACCCTAACCATAGAACGATAAGATACTTTCCAATATAATAAAGCATTAAGAACAATGAATCAAAAACTCAATTTATAATTAAACATCAAATTCATCAACAACGGTTGTGACAATTCATCACATAAAAAGATTCAGGGACATCACCCCTAGCATAGTGTTGTTTAGCTACTCATAATGATAAAGAAAACAACAAGAGTAATTGAAGTCATTACAAGAAATTAGTGGTTGATATGATCTCCAATCGCCAGTGCTCTTGAAGATCTTCTTCCAAAACCCTTGACTCTTCTTTCTCTGTAATTCTCTCTGCTCAATGATCCAAGATGCCTCTCTTCTATTCCTGTTAGGTTTTAGTAGTGTTGCTTCACTCACTCAGTATCCGGAATGACCGAAATACCCTTAATGAGGCCCAAGGTTTCCAAAATATCAAAATTAGAACATCTGCCCGCGCTCAACAACACGGGCCGTGTGCAGGAACACGGGTGCCCGTGTTGTCCATCTGGCCCTCACCTCAAAATTCACTTTCTGGGCACTTTTCCACACGGGCCGTGTGCAGGAACACGGGTGCCCGTGTAAAACCTCTGTTTTGCTCTCCAGAATCCACTTTCCAGGCAGCTTTTGACACGGCCGTGTGGGTGCACACGGGTGCCCGTGTTGGCCTCTTCTTTAGCTCTTTCAGCTCCTTTTTCTCGCCTCGGAGCGCCATCTTTCTCGGGATTAACCTGGCCAACAACATACTAACAACCAACGCATAAAATGGCATTTTTATGAAGCTTAAACACACTAATAATGTAAAAGCTCAAACAACCGAAAAACTAAGGAACTTATATAAAAACTTAAAACAATGCCACATTGTATTACCAAGATTACAACTTTTGATCGGAAAAAGGTGTGGAAACTTACTAGAAATGGTGACCGATCAATATGTGATTGATTGATTTGTGTTAGTTGATGCATTGTTTGGAAGAGAAGTCATGTTGTGTAATGTTGTGCAAAGTTGTAAAGATGTGATTGTGTAGTTTAAGAGATAGAGAGATCGTCTTAAATGCATGAGTCTTGTTTTGTTGCACACGTACACAAGAATGAGTCTTTGAAAGCGGCAATGTTGGGTAATCTCGCAAAGGTTATTTACTTGTCCCAAACCTAACGAGTATGGGGTTTGAAAGCTTAACGAGTATGGGGCTTTGAGGTGGTTATCTAGTCTGTGGAGAATGACAATCGGCATGACCGGAAATGATAACGGAGGGATCCACATGCATATCGCATTGAGTCACACTTGAGTCACACGTGTCTGTGTGAAATGTTATTGTTGGTGTGATTTATGTGATATGAATTGTGTGGAATGATGTTGATAGATATGCATATATGTGGATTTGGTGATTCATTTGATATGAATTGTTGTTGTGTTATGAATGTGATATATGTGATTTTGAACACATGTGATATAGATGTGAATTTATATGTATTAATGATATATGTATATATTTGTGGATATGTGAATCATGTTTGATCACTTAGAATTGAATGAGCTATGTTGTATGACATGAACATGTGAATCTTGATTAATTGCATATGATGCATGTTTATGTGAAGAGTGATGAATTCTTGAAATGTATTCTTATTGTATTTTACATTTCCCATTATTATGATTTCTATAAGAAGTTGAATTCTCACCCTTCTGTTTGAATGTTATCCTTTGTTGGTAACGTGCAGGTTTCATGGATAGTGATGCTTCGAAGGAGGCTTAGCGTCGAGATTTAGATCTCTAGTAGGGTGTCGTGACTAAGTAGTCACTTGTGCTCTGGTCATATGTAACACATGGGAGTTGGGTTTTATGTTTTTATGACTCGATGTTATGAGATATTTGTTTACTCATATTGTATTCGTATTTGAATATGTTATTCTGGTTAATGTGTGGCCTTGAGCCAAGATATTGAGACATGGTGGATGATGTATGGGAATCATCCTATTTTACCATTTATTTGATGAGATGATTATTCCGCTGTGGTTTGCATGTTGTTTTAAATTCCCGTGTTATTTGGAAATGACCATTGCATGTTTAAAGATAAAATATTTGTTCTATTTTGCAATATGTGTAACGCCCTCGTGAGATGCATGCTTTCTTTACTCTGATTTACGCAAATATATGCCTTATTTGTTTATTATAGAATTGGGGGTGTTACATCACACGACTTTGTTCTTGCTTGGCAATTTCATCGTCTTTTTTTTTTATGCTTCTTTTGTCATTTTTCTTATCATCCTTTTCTTCTTATTTTTTTTTTGCCATTTCTTTTTTTTGCCATATTTTTTTTAACAAGTCGTGTGACCTCGCATTATCATTGATTCGTTGGAGGTGATTGCGACCGCCCCACTCATTTAATTTGTTGAAGGATTACCATTGTGGTATCGTCATCTCTTGATCTCTCGATGAAATAAGGATAATCATTGCGGTTTTGACATTCCTCAACCTTTTGAAGGATAACCATTGTTGTATCCTTAGATGCATACCCTTTTGGTGAGTTTTGAACACTCGATCAAGTTAGATGAACACTACATTGCCCCAAGGTTAGATTAAGAGTTTTTATGATTAGGAAATAAACTCCTACTTCAAGGCTCAAAGGGGTTGACGAGGGTCTATCTCCCTTATATCTCCGGTGTTTGGGGATTTGAAATAATGCATGTACATCCTCAGTAGGGTTTTATTCAAAAACACACGATTAGAGATTTTGCATTTTTATTTTTCATCATCCTTCCTCAGCTTTTTGCCTAAGCAAGCGATTAGTAAAGTTGGTATCGTAATGCTAAAAACATTTTATGAGTGAAAACGAATGGGTTTCTTCAAGACAAACATAAACGATGTATTTTTATTTTCATTCAACGATTAACAAGCTTTTACATGCTAACAATGCTTAAACAAACAATGAAATGTTACAAATGAGAATGTTGTAAAGAAACTAAATGAATGTTATTGTTGGGGAGACTTGACTCCGTCTGGACTTATCGCCTTTGAATACTTCCCCCAGTTTTGAGACTTCATAGGGACTTCAATTTATGCATGAATTTCTTGGAGTGAACAACCCACAATCCTCAGTTGAATGGTTTTGTTCTCCGGCATGGTAGTCACTTAGCATTATCATGTGTTCCTTCCGAACACTTCAGATTACTTCAAAAGGAAACTCCAACGAAGTCACCCAAGAGTTGTAAATTTTTTCCTTACTTTAGGGATTCGAGCAATGCGAGTGATGCAATGCTCAAGATAAGAGTACGTCTTGCTTATCCCTCAATCGGGAGCCCCAAGCATAGATGTCGGAGAAGTATTCACCATCAAACACGGAGGAACCTTGCGTGGTCATCAAACCTAGAAAAGTTATATGTTGTAAGGAAGACCCAAAACACCAATTGAAACACCAACCCTCAGAGATACACATAAGCACAAGAACCTTGAGAATGAGAGATGCTTCCACAGAACACTCTTGATTACCACCTGGAAAAAGATTCCGACGAAGTTTCCCAAGAATTTGAGGTGCTTTTATTATTATCCTACCAACGAGGTTAAACAGGGAATTTGTTGATTTTGGAGACCTTATGAAATCTGAGCTCTCATTCGGGCAAAGGAATTCCATTCACCCACATGCTTCCTCCTTGAAGGGTTATATGCCTCTCATCGATCAACTGTTGTACTTTGGCTTTGAAAGCATTGCAATCATCAGTTGAGTGCCCTGCTGATCCAACGTGATACCCACATTGCACATTAGGGTCATACCCAGGTGGAAACGGATATGGTGGAGGCTTCAGAGATTTGGGAACCACCAATAAGCTTTGAACTAGATATGGCAGAAGTTTACTGTATGTCATAGGAATCTGGTCCAAAGGAGCATTTCTTCGTCCCAAATTACTTCTAGGTTGGCGTTGATTCGGATGACCATGTTGATGTGGAACACCTTGATTTTGTGGCAAATACTGAACTAGTTGTTGTTGGACCATCTGTGGTTGTTGATGATTCAAATACCCAATCTGTTCAGGTGTCTTTCCCTTTTGATTTGGCTGAGAAACAATCAAAGACTAATAAAGTGGAGAATCCGGAATCCAAGACAGTGTATTGTGCTTCTGACCTGAAGTAGACCCGACATAGAAGTATGAATCAACCTTTTCTTCCATCATAGTTGGAACCCTATTGCTTTGAATACTCATACCTTCAGGGGTGAATAAAATCACTTTTGAGTCAACGAGATCTTGAATTTGGTATTTCAGCGCCCTACAATTCTCAATATCATGACCAGGTGCCCCAGAATGGAACTCGCAGCGAGCATTGGCTTCATAACTAGGGGAAGCTTTTTAGGCATGGACAAATCTCGTAGCTCAACCAACTGAAGTTCCAGCAATCGAGGAAGTAACGGAGCATAAGGCATCGGGATCGGATCGAGAACCCTCTGGGGCATCTTAGGTTTTTGCCCACACATTTGACCCTCTTGATTCATTGTAGGAACATGAACTGGTTGACGGGGAGGTTCTGGCACTTGAGGTTGAGGAAGAACTCCTTGAGGCATCCCATGAATGGAAATAGGTCTTATTGGAGAGGAGAGATCAACAATTTCTGTTGCAGTAGCAGGAACAACATCACCTTCCTTTCTTAGTACCGTCTTCAGAACTTCCATGACCAGACTCACTTGAGTCTTCAACTGACTATTTTCCTCTTTTAGTGCATTCTGATTATGGATCAAGTCTTGCACCTCCAACAAAAGATGACCTATTTGATCCCTCATCTCATCCATTTCCTCACGGAGTTGTTCCATTGTTGATCTCGGAGCTCGTGGCGGTGAGAAGTCAAATCTGTTGTTGATCTTGAAATCTGGAGAGAAAGGGTCCCATAAGTTTTTGAAAGAGCCATGAAATGCATGATGGTATGAATGTATGTTTCATTTCCAAGGGATCCTAAAGTCCTTTCACACATTTTTGTTCTCTTTCGGAATCAAAGCCCCCTTTTTTGTATAGAATATCTTTTCTTTTTTCTATTTTTTTCTCTTCCTTTTTTTTTGAAATAGACTTTAGGATCCCCCACAAATGAAGTGGATAAAGCAATGATGTTATGCAATGCAAAAACATGGGATCAAGGTCCATATAATCTTAGTAACCAATGTACAATCTCTAGATAACTTATGTGAAGCCTCTGTATAAGTCAAATGTCACAGGATCAAAGGTTCGACGCCTCTTTAGAATACCATAATATCAAGCACCATAAGAACAAACCAAATAAAGGTCCGACCTCAACTTTGAAGAAGCAATGGTATGTAGGAGTCAAGGTTTCTTGTCCCACCCCAATCTCACAGGTATGTAGTCTAGACACGGACAAGTGGTCCCTAATGGTCACTAGGGTCTACAGTTCCCACGGGGTACAAAGTGTTTGAGGCAACAAGCGTGCCAGACATAGTGTTCCATGAAAGAACCTCGCCCAGTTGTGGTACCCCATGTCAAGCTCGATCATAGCAAGCGCTACGGGAGTCAACATGAGCATCCACGCTAATCCTAAGTGTCACTAGCCTAGGTAGTGGGCCTTTTACCTCACAAAAACCCCCCACCTGCAAAACAAAACAGAAAAATATATGGCCCCCACGGGGACCCATAATATAGTCCAGGTGCATGCGGAAAGTAAACATGATATGCAAGCATATAGTAAACAATGCAAAACATAAACAATATATAAGCACACCCAATAAACAAACAACAAACAAAGGCTAGGATCGACTTGCTTAGGATCCCCAGCAGAGTCGCCAGCTGTCGCACGCTCGCGAAAAATGAACAGAATCGCCACCAATATATTTATCCCATAAGGGAAAGGAATATCAGAAAACCTAGGAAAGGAAGGAACAGGGTCTTGCGACCAGAGAATCTTGGTACGGGAGTCGGTTACGCAAGAGGAAGGTATTAGCACCCCTCGCGCCCATCGTATTCGATGGTATCCACCTATGTTTGTTTCTATCTAAAGGGTGTGTACTATGTCTATGTCTATATGCGAAATGAATGCAAAATGTAGGGAAAAGAAAGAATTATACTCGCACGGGCCCTACCCCGCTGTCTACGTATCCTTTTCAGGAATCAGAGTTACCGTAGCTCGGCTCACATGTTTTTATTTGTTTTTGTGTTTTTTAGTTGGGCGGAGTTAACGTTCGCGCTCTTGCATAAGGGGCGACCTACGATGCGTACGAGCGGAAATAACATTGCCCTTAAGAAAAGAGATGAGAGAGAGATTTTGAGTGTTTCGAGGAAATCCCTTAAGCAGGGGAAACTCGAGTTACTCTTTGGTTGGTGTTTTTTAGAAATTGAGAACTTATGCTCGAATGGTTCCCTTAAGCAAAGGGAGATCCAAGCACTCGAATGATTGCCTTAAGCAAGGGAGATTCAAGCTTCCATTCCCTATTTAGTGTTTTTCACTTTTTTATTAATGTTTTTTAAGTGTTTTCTTTGTACTTTTTAAAGGGATTTTATTTGGATATTTATTAGATGTTTTAGTGTTGTAAAAAGAAAAGAAATGATGAAGGGGGAGACTAGCCTAAGTATTAGCCTAGAGTTATTGTTATGTAAAAGTCTAAATCTAAAGTTATGTGAATATCTACAAAATAGGCCAAAAATATGGCCAAAAACAAGTAATAAAATCACACAACAATTATACAAAAATAGCATGAAAATGGAACAAAACATAAAGAAAACGATTCAAGGGTTAGTGCAAAAATAACCAAAAAACTATTATTTTTTATGACCTTTTATGAAGGAGAATTCAAAAGATTAATGTCAAAATTAACCTAAGATCTACTTATTTTTACGGGCCCTTCTTTTATGTGATAAATTATCAATTAGAGGGATCAATATTAAAACCTAAAAATGATCTAAATCTATCTAGAAAATTATGATTTTTATATGCTTTTTATCAAAAGAAAAAGAGTGAAACAGGGAGGTGAAAGTTGAAATTGGTGTGGTGAATAGTAATTGGCGCAGGCCCAACACTGGAAGGCCCAACGGGTGATTTTTTATTTGTTCTTCAGCACACAAAAAATAGTATGCGTGGGCCTTCAGGGGGAGATCCAGTAATCGGGTCCACAGAGTCTTGTATTAGTTTTTGGCCAAAAATGGCGTGTCATGGGCCATGGTGGGGTATTGATGTTGAATTTCGTGAAGGCCCAATGCATTTTTTATTCTAAGAAAAAAACAAGTGAGGGTGTGGGCCTATGGGGAATGAGTTCAGCAGTTCGGTGGCAGGTCCAAGGAAATTGTATTCATCATCACATCCAGATTTTTGTATTAACAGATTTTTTGTAAAAGAAAAAAAAATTAAAATGAATAACTAGGAAAAATGAAATTAGGGCTTACACGTTGTGACAAATTGGCTTTTCACTCTCAGAATTAATCTCTCTTTCTCACTCAAACTGAACAAACGGCGCCGTGAACTTCGTTCTTATCTCCGATCAAAACACAGCGCCGCCGTGAATCGAACCACCAGCGTCGTTCTCCCTCGCCTCTCATCTCAACCTCAGATCCTGGAGTAAAGATCGTGAGTGAAGGAACGGAAGACCGGAGGGGAGACAATAATCTTCCGATTGAATGCGAAATAAACGCGAATACAACGAAGTAATCTTTCCGGTGAGTCTTCGAGTTCTTTAGCTTCTTCTCCTTGCGAACCCTCCTTCTTCTTCTTCTACTCTACTTTCTATTCTTCTGCTTTTTGTGTTTCACGCTGCGTTGTATGTCGAATGTTCTTGATCGTGATTACGGAGGTTGGAAAATTATCGAGGGAATGTGCTATTGAGGGATGTGCTATTGAGATATCGAGTTATGGATGTAGGTTCAACTCAGTTGTTAGAGTTTCAGAGGTTGAAACTCTAGCAACAATGGCGATTTGAGCGTATAGTGAAGGTGAAGTGGAGAGCGTTGATGGAGGAGATGGAGAGTAGTGGCAGAGAGTGAGAGAAGAGAAGTTGCAGAAGTGATGGTGATTGAATGAGGTTGAAGATGATTATGGAGAGAGATTGAAGATGGAGAAGGGTGAAGAGTTGATGAGAGAATGGAGAAGGTGATGGTGAAGGGTAGAAATGAGCGTGTGAACCCTTGAATTGTGGAGGGAAGAGTGATTTTATAGGTTGAAGTGGGATGTTCTGAGCCACTAGATTGAAGTCAGTTAGTTAGAGGATTAAGGGTGGTGATTGAATCAGATAGGAGTTTGTTATGGGAGTGTTTTGATTCAGTTATAGGTTCTGTTAAAAGTTAGTTATAGGTTGTAGCAAACTGTTAGGAGAGTTTGGAATTCGGTTAGAGGTTGTTAGCTAGTTCTATTTTGGTGGTTACAAGCTAGTTGACAGTTAGAATTGGTTTTTAGGAAAATGAAAGGTTGAGGTTTAGGTGGTTATCAATTTTTGAAAGTTTGTTAAAAATTCTGTTACTTTGTTATGTTAGTTAATAGTCAGTTGGAGTGAATTTGGACAATGAGTAATTGTAAGTGGACTGAATAACTAGAAAGGATCTGAAAGTTTTTTTTAAAACTAGAAAGGTGGCTAGATGTTGGTTTTGAAACTGGTTACTTTTGTTTAGTTATTTTGAAGGGTTCAATGGTGTACAGGGCTGCAACGTATCTATTTGTGTGTATGCAAAACTGAGTGCAAAACTGGTTGAGTTTATTAACGGAATGTGCAGGTCCGATGAGTATTTCTAGAAGTCAATCACTCTGTTTTTCTGTTATAGGTTTGGAAGGTGGGAAATTGTTAGGGATTGGACTGTTAGTCAATTATAGTGAACACTGTGTTGATAATTTTCTTGAATCAGTATATGCCTTTTTCTGGAAGTAGTGAATATGTATGGTTTTTCTGAATGTTTGCCTTTTGTTTGAACTGATGTGATTTGACTCTGCATGTTTATGGACCTGGCTCGATTCGAAAGCATGGTGAGCATGGCTTGTAGAATTTACGGTTTGGCTGGGTGTTTGTGATGTGAAGATGAGGACGAGTTCTGTGTGCGTGTATTGTTGGCTGCAACTGTTAGTGGTTAGAAAAGAAATGGATCAGTAAGTATGTATGCTGGTTATTAACAGATGCTGGAAGCATGGTTTGGAATTGTTATGAATTTATGAACTATACTCATTGGATATGGTTTAGTATGATTGGTACTGAGCTGAACATGGGACTGTTTTTTTCTTTTATGCAGATGTAGGTATGAACATGAATTTGGAGTTTGAAGAAGGAATGAAGTGGAATTGACTTGAAGAATCAAAGAAAGAAGTTTAGGATTAGGAACAAAGAACTCAAGAAAACTATAAATTTTGTTGTAACATTTCTTATACTTATGTAATCTTTGATGTAAGATGAATTGGATTTTTTGTAATGTGTTTTTGTGATGAATATTGGAATGGGAGTGTGAATTGGAACCGAGTGGTTTTGGGTCTTTGGCTTGTAATATATATTTGAAGTGTGTGGATTTGGATTTGAATGAACACTTGAATGATGATTCTTGTCTTATATTCTCAAATAAAATTTGAATTTTCCATCATTTGTTATTTTGAATTTAAATCTTAAACCTCGAACCGATCTATCAAACCCTAAACAAATTTAATCCTTCCTTTTTGTGCACCAATTTGAATGAAGCCGCTTGATTACCTTAATGATCTCCACAATATCCACAAGATTTTGCCAATATCCTTCACTGAGAAATCCAAGCAGACATTAATTGACCCATACAATTCGCACCACAAGTGAACACCAACAGAGCCCCAATTTATGAAGATAATGAGATCTTGCCCAATAGCATCGAACAGAGGAGAGAAAAACCCAACTTCTTGTATTATAGATAGCAATAAAGAACTGTTACTCAACAATACCCTTGATCCTAATACCTTGGATACTTGTTTTGATGGGTGCAATTATAAGGAAGTAAATTCTGATTCTTGATCCTTAATTCAATGATCCTTGATCCCGATGCCAATTATTGATTAATGATTCATGATGTGTTAAATGACCTAGTGGAGGTATTTACATGAATGCAAAGTCTAAGCCGGTTAGAAATAAATTAAGGGTAGGACAAATTTGGGGTATGACACGTGTAATACGGTGAACTGACTTTATTGAACTGTCGCGGTAAGCAAGAGTCGCCACCGACTTTTATTTTATCCAAATATCAGAAACGCTAAAAGAACATGAAAAACCTTGTAAATAAAAACTGAGTTCGGGAGGTAATTTATGCAAAGGGAAGGTGTAGGGAACCCTTTGCATCCATGGTTTTCCGTGGGCTCTTAATTGCTTTGCTCTTTGAAATAAAAAATTTAGAAATGTAGAAGAAGAGAAACAAGGACTTTAGCTCGTAAATGAGCGTAGCCTTATTGAAGTTTTTAGAAAAAGGGTAGAAAAAGAAATTTAAACCAGAGCATGCAATTAAGGGAAAATTACCTAGTTAGATGAAAAATGTTCTTTAGCCTTTCAAGGTGAAAGGGTCTATCCATACCATAAGAGGACAGGAAGTCTTTCGTTTGGATGTTTACGGGTCATCGAATTATCGTTCGCCATAAGACTGTCCCATGGCATATAGGGGCAGGTAGTCTAAGGGAAGGATCAGAATAGCCATCTTCGTTAGGCAACCAGAGGATACCTCAGCGCTTCATAGGCAACTTCGAGGGACGAGGTCATATTTGGCGAATCGAAGGCAGCATCATTAGGGACTTATGACCTTTGAATGAATTGAGGGCAACATTGCTAAGGTATCCTCGTATTCGAGGGACAAGGCTATTCTGCAAAAAACACAAGGCAACAAGCAACAGGCAATAGGCAACAGGCAACAAGAGGGGTACCATAAAAGGTGTGTGGGTGCAACAATCATGTGATTAATTCAGAATAAGTTATCTTGTAATTAGGCAAACTAAATTCATTAGCAAGCTTGCACTCCCTAGAATTACTAACCACACAATAATATGAACAATATTAAGTGCCTTCAAGGCCAAACAATACAACCTCGAAGCAGTTACAATATTATGAGGAAGGGGAAAAAGAAACCAGGGGACCAGCAGGGCAATAGGTTTGACATAAATAATAATTAAGACAGAAAAATAAACGAGGTTAGGTTTTAGGGTTACCGACTATTGAGCTTTGACGGTTGGCTAACCCTGAAAATTGGGAAAAAGAAAACAAATACAAAGGGGTGAGTGCGTTATCAATTCGTTGACAGTTAAAGCTAACCCTAATTTGATAAAAAAAGGCAAAAGAAAATTAAAAATAAATATAGAATAGGACTTAGCTTTTGATCTGATATGGTTCGTAGTCGGGGGTAGCCTCGAGGTTAACCCTGAAAAATTGGCAAAGCAAAGGCAGACCAGAAAAGGAAGTGAGTGTAGGCGGAGTTCATTATATTTGAAGGCACACCCTAATTTTAAATAAAATAACAAATATTTAAATAAGGATTAGATCGGGACTTAGCTTCGTAATAGGCGTGGCACGTAGTCGGAAGATGTCTGATAATAATCCTGAAAAGAAATGCACAAAGAAAGATTTTTCAATGTATGGATAATTCTCGCAAACCCTGATTCGGGCGTAAATTAAATAAAATATCGGATTTAATTAATTATTGGTTTTTAACCTAATTAATTAAATCGATCAGAATAAAATTGGGTTTTTTTTTAAAAGGTCAAGATTTATTTTTAATCAATTAATCAAAATTAATTTATTAATTAAAACAATTAAAACACTTTTAAACAATTTTAAAACAAATAAAATAAAATCGAATAATCGATGGTCAAAAATAAAAATAAATAATTTGTTAAGATAAAAAAAGGTTTTTAGAAATTTTTTAGAAAAAAAGATTATTTTTTACATAAATTATATATATAAATAAAATAAAAAAAGGTTTTATATAATTAAAAAGTAAAAAAATTTGGAAAAACTTAGCTCGGATCCAGTGTGGCACACGCGTGAGGACCATGGTGGACTTGCGTTGTCTAGTGCGTTGGATCTGGCAATGGTATGATCTGCGGGCCATGAGGATGCGCTCGTACAGCATACCATGTGTCTTGATGCATCAGATCCTTGGGCCTTTTAAAATTCAGCGCGCGCGTTTCTGACCAATGGGGAGCTGCCAGCGCATCATCTTCTCCACCCAGATTTCTGCAAATCACTTTTTATAGCGCTCGTTTGCAAACGCGCTATAAAAAAGCCTACTTTTCACACATGCCATTAACGAATACAAGCAAACAAGCATAGAAATTTTTCGCGAGTATACGAATAGGATCGTCTAGACCTCACGAGGACGACCATGGCCTCAATTGGCCTTAATTTCACCTATACACAAAAGCCCATAACGAAACCAAGAAACCCTAACAATGGCAAACTTTGATTCCATCAGTTAAGCGCAAATTGAACGGCCCAGAAACAATCACAACATCATGGAGATTATAAATATGCAATCAATTTGTATGCAAGATGCTTAAAACATAGGATTCGAAGTAATTTTTTAGAGAGCAAACCGTAGTGAATTAGGCACGTTTCTGAGAGCTCTAGCTTTGGAGATCACTGGGGAATCCTTCAGTGATCTTCAGGGAACGTATTGGAAGCAATCACACACCTTGAATTGGCCTGTAATTCAAATTCGAATTTGAAATTTTCTTGGTTTCTTCAAGCTCGGGTAAGGGTTCTTTGGCTGCAAATTTCGTGAACTAGGGCTCTCTACTGGTTGTGTTTATATATTAGAAGAGTTTAGGTCAACAATTGTAGAAGGAATCTTGCCATATCTTTGATTGAATTTTAAAAAAAATATGATTGAAATTTGGTTCATGAAAGCTTCTAATTATGGCCAAATTTGTTTCAATCATTCCAATTCCATCTTGCACAAATTTGTTATGATCTAATGAGAATATTTGATTGATATTTGGCTTAAAATCAAAGCTAAATCACATATTTATTTAATTTGTTATTTTATATAATTAAATTATGATTTAAATGCATAAAAATCATAAAATAAATAATAAAAACAATATAAAATTGAGAGATATGTTTTTGGGGCGTGGATGGGCTTAGGATAAGGTTTGGATGAAAAGAATGTGGGCTCATTTGAAAATATTTGGGATTTTGGACCTTTTTCCTTCATGCATACCTTTAAAAATCAGTGAACTTGTACACCTTGCCATTTCCTTATACTTCAATACTTTTCCAAGTTCTTGGACTTTTTAGAAACCTTAAAGAGTCCTCTAACCAATGTCTTTGGTCTCATGTCAAAATAATGTTCCATGCTCCTTGTGTGCTCTTTTGAAAAATATGACTTTTGATTGACTTTTGAAAAGGACCTATAATGTTTTGATTCATATCTCTTAAGTGAAGCATTTTTAGACTTGGCATGTGAGAGGCAAATTTGTAGAGAATTCAATTTCCTTCAAAATGAGCTTTGGATGGAAATTTCTGATGTTCCCTGTAGGAGTTATGGCTGGTCAAAGTTCAGTTGACTTTCTCCTTTGAAAACCCTAATTTAGAAACTTTTGGATTTGTTGATTTCTGATCTTTCCTTGATGAACCACGATCAATTCTTGATCAAATGGTGAATGATAATTCATAATAAGGATGTTGACAAAAAATCAGGAGTTTTGACTGTACTTTGACCATAGTTGACTTTTAGGTCAAACTAGTCGACTGTTGACTTTCTTAGCAATTGAGTGATCAATCTTTTGAGTTTGAGACTTGAAATTTGTCATGGAGGTAGTGTGGAGTATCATAGACCATATGGGACGCCTTGGAGCTTTTGGTTCATTGATTTTCTCTCTGAACAACAAAACCCTAATTCTTTGAGTCTTGTTTAGGAGAGAGTATCTTTGAGCTTTGTACCTCAATTTGAGTTTGTTAGGAGAAATAAGATGGGAAAATTTTGGGGTATGACAGTGCGAAACGCCAAAAGGAATATAAACTTGTGGATCGGACATCAAATCCTGGGAACAAGAAATTAAACGCCTCGAAGAGAAGATAAAAACTGGCAAGTCTCGCCAAGAGGAAATCAAACAATCCCAGCAGAATGAGTTGAATGAAGTGGCGCAGTCAGGGATTCGACACCTCGAGACGGCACAGAAGTTAGTGCCAGAAATCGAAGAGCTGAAAAAACAGCAAGCATTAATTGAATGCCGTCTGTCACTATGGGCATCACAATATTCCAAGATGAAGGATAATCTTCCTAAAGACTTTCATTAATTGTCATAACCCTTGTAATACCTTTACGTTTAATATTTTGTCTTACTTTTGTAATCAAACTAGCCAAGGAATGCATGCACAATTTACCTTTTAATTATATTCTGCAAATGTCACAAATAACATTTTAACAATTCTTAAATTGTCAAAAATTTATTTTCCAACTATCATAATGACCTCGATAGTGTATCCACGTGACATGATTATTCTTTGCAGCCTCTTAAGCCTAGATTTGACGTTTCTACTCCACTAGCCGCACCCATCATTAAATGATGACATCACTTTTTCAAAAAGTCTACTTAAGGCGTGCGTGTATCAGTTTCTAAAATGATTACATTCCAACTTCCAAGGCCAGAAACGACGGACTCCCTATCTTCCATCGGGGAAACCACTTGCGGTCCAATCAGAATTTAAAGAGTAATCACTCTTTATGGCCAACGTCCTCTATATAAACCTTGGTGTTCTGCTCATTTCTTCATCCTCTTTCCATATTCTTATCAAAGTTTTCTCTTTTCTTCTTGCACTCCCTTGAATAAAGAGTTTAAAGAGTTTTCTTCTTGTACTCCCTTGCTTACAATGAAACCTTTAACTTACAACACTATCAAATCTTCTATTAATAAAGAGTTTAAACTTTCTGTGGAAGAGTTCGATGAGAACAATATCAATGTTGATGCACTATTTTCCAACCAACAACTACAGGTTTACCAGGGAATCCTGGAAGGGCCTGTTTATCCAAACATGCTGGCGGACTTCTGGATGTTTGCGTCCTTCCGAATGGATTCAGAAGGAAGAACCACCATCGTGTCTCACGTTCGAAGAGCCCCTACTACCATTTCTCCCTCGTCCATCTCTGAACTGCTGAGATGCGAGAACTCTGGAGAAGTCTTTGCTGACAACTCCTTCACCATGACCACCTCTTCCGTTTTGAGGGCCCTCATGGCTAATGATCCTTTTAGTGCCAAAATCATCAGGATTTGGCATCAAATTCTAGTGGGAAACTTTCGCCCATGAAATGAGGATCAAGAGAGCATCATGGTGGAGGATCTGGAGTTCATACTCTGTGCTCTCCGGGGAAGGAAAATCAACTTTCCATTGCTGATTTTCAAACACTTGTCGAAGCTGTTGCTATTGCTGCTTCTCGTCAAGGCAATGCTCCATTTTTGTAACTTTAGTTTGCATGCAAACGCAATCTTCTTGACTTAATGTACCCTTGACTATTAATCGTAATGAAATATATTTTGACATTGTCTTGTCTTCTTAGTTTATATATTACATATCTTATTTAGGTATAAAGCCATTTTGGCACTTGTTTCACCATTTTGGCCACCGGCGTACACGTTTAATGTCTACGTTTTTGCAATTTTTACTTCATGCATGACTGGCTTGTATCTTTTCAGATACTCCCCATTCACTCTTAAAATCCTGCGATCTTCTGCCAATTATTCTATCTCATAAGAGTTATTTGAAAACACTTTTAAGATTCGAAAAGGTCCTTCCCAGTGTGGGGACCATTTGCCTAAAGCCTGATTCTTTCGATCTATAGGCAAAATAACTTTCCAAACTAAGTCGTTGTTAATGAATGTTTTACCTTTCACCTTTTTGTTGTAGGCTCTCGATACCCTTTCTTTTTGTCTTTTTATCATTTCCAACGCTCGAAGCCTGTCTTCGTCCAAATCAACCAATTCATTCATCATCGTTTCCCAATATACATTTGGGTGAATTTCTGCTTGCCTTTGAATCCGGACTGATTGCAAGTATATTTCGACCGGGAGTACTGCATCGTGTCCGAACGTCAACTAGAAAGGTGTAGTATTGGTAGCTTCTTTGGCTGATGTTCGACAAGCCCAAAGTGCTTGGTCCAAGGTTTTATGCCAATTCTTAGGTTTCTTCCCTACATGTTTCTTTATGAGACCAATTATCACTTTATTGGCTGCTTCGACTTGTCCGTTCGGTTGAGCATAGTAAGGTGTAGAAGTGAATAACTTGAACCCCATTTCTTTCGCAAATTCTTGCATCTTTCGACCAGTAAACACTGATCCCTGATCTGTGGTTATACTTTCTGGGATTCCAAATCTATACAAAATGTGTCTTTGAATAAACTCAATCACAGCTTCTTGATCCACATTGGCTAGTGGTATCGCTTCGACCCATTTTGTGAAATAGTCTATTCCTACTAAAATATGCCTTTGACCTTTGGAAGATGTAGGACGAATTTATCCAATTAAGTATAATGCCCACCCTCTGAAAGGCCATGGTTTTATTATTGAACTTAATTCATTTGCAGGAGCATGTTGAATACTTGCGTGTTCTTGACATTCCTGACACCCTTTTGCAAACTCTATGCAATATTTTAACATAGTGGGCCAATACATTCCATAACGGAACAGAAGCCATTTCATTTTGTGCCCCGCTTGGTGAGCACCACATGCCCCACCGTGTAGATTCAAAAGTGCCAAGTATGCTTCAGCTTCGCCCAGACATTTTAGTAAAACTCCCTCAGGGGTTTTCTTAAACAACTCATTTCCCATCAAGAAGTATGATAAGGCTCTATACTTTACCTTTCTATCTGTATCTGTCGAAGGATCTCTCAAGTAGTTTACAATTGGACTCCTCCAATCTGTATCTGCTAAGGAATCTATATTTAGAACTTCAAATTCCTCTACGTTAGCGAAGCCTAATTGTGAGTTCTCCAAATCACTTGGAGATAGCTTTGTGGCCATTGCTTTGCCTCTTACTTCGATCAGTTCTTCTAGTCTTCCCTTGATTCTCTGTATCCTGAGGCTAATTGTGCCAAATCATTTGCTTCTTGATTGTTCACCCTTGAGACGTGCTTTAACTCCACATACTCAAATTTTTTAAGCAGCCTATTTGCTATGACAAAATACATGATCAAATTTTCTTTGATACATTTGTATTCTTTCGTCAGTTGCTTTATTACTAGTTCTGAGTCTCCTTTAATTTCGACTCTGGTTGCCCCCAATTCCAACAAGGCTTCAAGTCCAGCAATCAATGCTTCGTCCTCAGCTTCGTTGTTGGAGCATAACGGGCCTTCAATTTTGTACTTGAGTTTTGTTGGAATTCCATCAGGAGAAATTATGAGAATCCCAACGCCACTTCCCTCCTTATGCGTTGAACCATCGAAGTATAACTTCCAAGGCTTCAAATCTACATATTACTGAGGATTTTCAACCACTGCATGGTCCACAATGAAATATGACACGATTTGTCCTTTCATTGCCTTGAGGGGTTGAAAGATTAGAGAGTACTCAGTAAGGGCCAAAGCCCATTTGCCAATTCGACTATGCAATATTGGTTTAGATAGCATGTGTTTAATAACATCAAAATAAGATGAAAAGTAAACATCAACGAGCTTTATATAATACTTGAGTTTAATACAAGAGAAATATAAACAAAGGCAGAGTTTTTCTATGGCGCTATACCTAGTCTTTGCATGATTGAGTACTCTACTTAAGTAATAAATGGCTCTTTCGATGCCATTGTCATATTCTTATGCTAACATGCTACATATTATATTATCTGAAGCTGAGATATATAGGCGCATGTGTTTCTTCCCATATGGGGGGGACAATATTGGTGGGTGCATCAAATATTGCTTGATTTTCTCAAAAGCTTCTTGATGTTCAGCATGCCATTCGAACCTTCCTTGCTTCAGTCGAAGTAAGGGGGAGAAAGCTTGCGTACGTCCACTCAAGTTAGAGATAAATCTTCTTAAGAAGTTTATCTTTCCCAATAAAGATTGCAGTTCTTTCTTCGTGGATGGAGGCTTTGTTTCCATAATAGCCTTTGTTTAATTCTGATTAATTTCTATTCCCTTTTTGTGGACTACGAAACCCAGGAAATCTCCGGCCTGCACAAAGAAAGCACATTTAAGGGGATTCATCTTTAAGCCATGTTTTCTCATTCTTTCAAATGATTGGCTCAGATGGTCAAGGTGACTGCAATCTGAAACAAATTTTATAACAATGTCATCTATGTACACTTGCATGAATGTTTCTATAAAATCATGGAATATAGAATTCATTGCTCTTTGATAAGTTGCCCCAGCGTTTTTCAGACCAAAAGGCATTACAACCCATTCGTAGGTGCCTATTGCCCCTGGACAACGAAAAGCTGTTTTGGACACATCTTCTTCTGCAATGAAGATTTCGTTGTACCCAGAATATCCATCCAACATACATAGGTATTCAAAGCCTGTGGCTGAATCTACTAGCATTTCTGCCACAGGCATGGGATATTTATCTTTAGGGGTTGCTGCATTTAGATCACGAAAATCTATACATACCCTTAATGAACCATTCTTTTTAATAATAGGTACAATATTAGCAATCCATTCAACATCCCTCGTAGTTCTAATGAACTTGCAACGAAGAAGTCTTTTGACCTCTGTCTTGATCTTGGCGAGAAACTCTG
Source organism: Vicia villosa (assembly GCF_029867415.1). NCBI lineage: Eukaryota > Viridiplantae > Streptophyta > Magnoliopsida > Fabales > Fabaceae > Vicia > Vicia villosa. Next base: position 701,460 of record NW_026705212.1, on the reverse strand, counting down.
GTGCGAACCTTCTAGGAGTTTGCTTAATGGGCTTCTTCCATTCTTTTATAGGCAACTTCAGTTCGACCAAATCTCTTCCTAAACCAGGCATCTCATCGTAGTCCTAGGCGAAACAATCCTTATTTTCTTTCAGTAACGCAATGACCTTTGATTTCAAAGTTGGCTCTAACTTGGCACTGATATATGTCACCCTCTTTTGACTTTCGTCTCCAAGATTTACTTCTTCGAGTGGGTCTTGAGCCAACATCTTTATGTTTGACGCCAATGGATCTTTCTCGAATCCCAAGGGCTCTTCATCATATATTGCGTCCAGTCTTTGATTTATTTCTTCGCCTGAAACCTTCACTTCTTGAACTGTGTCATCAGGAGGTTGAGGGATAAAATGTATCCCAGGGCCTGGTACTTCTACCTCTTTCAAAATTGCTTCAACAGTCATACTTGATAGTTCGGCTTCGAGAGCCACTTTTCTTTTGTTCTCGGCTATGTAAGCCGAAATCTTTTCGAAGAAGGATGACTCAAGCATAATTACCCTCTTCATCCCATCCAGTTGGCCGTATTGCTGGTAGTCCTTCGACAGGTTCTGTGTCATCTGGACCGTCCATTATTTCCTTGTTCCACTGTAATCCATTTGGGTGTAGGGATAAATAGTATAAATCATTCTTATTTGGGGAGTATATATCTTCCGCTGCATGGCATGGCCCTATGTTGGCCAAATTTCTATCGAAACTGGTCTTGTTGACTTGGTTGACTTCAGCCATGTAGTAACTTTGATCTCCTTCAATGTTTTCTACTATACCATCTTCTCTCTAGATGGTTAGCCTCTGATGCATTGTCGAAGGTACCGCAGCAACTCCATGGATCCATTCTCTTCATAGCAAAAAGTTATAATTCGCCTTTTCTGGTATCACCATGAACATCGTTGGCCTTGTGACCGAACCCACAGTTAAATTCACTTGGATGACTCCCAAAGTTTGCCTATTTTGCCTTTGTAGTTGGACAAGACCATGTTATGTGGCCTTATATCAGTGTCGAACATACCAATCCTTTTTAGCATGTATTGGGGCATTAGATTCACTGCTGCCCCTCCATCTACTAGGACCTTGTTAATGCCAACATTTTCAATCTTGGCCCTTATGTAAAGTGGTTTCAGATGGTATCTCATGCCTTCGTCAAGCCTCTCGAAGAAGGCATTCTACTCTTCGACAACCCCGTTGTTTAGCACATAATAACACACAGGTCTGTGTCTTGCCATCTCTTCTGCATCAGCTTCCTCGCAATCTTCTGCTTCTGTTTCTTGGTTAAACTCGTGAGGGAGCACTTATACTACATTGCAATTAAAGTTTATAGATGACACTCCATCTGATTCGAAGTCATTTGTCATTCTATCGTCCTCTTTCCAAGGACTGGAGTGCATCTTTTCATCTTCTTTCTCATTTTCAGAACTGAATAGCTTGCGTTCTATTGGAGGTTTGCTTGATCGTGCCCCCTGCATTGGGATTTTGGTACGGCTAGACTCTCCAACCTCCTTTGCCTTGTATTCCTTCTGAGCTTTCTTCATCCTCTGGTGTCTTCTCCATTGGGATCTGGACATAGGATTCTTACCCTTGTAATTCTCCAACCTGTACATCTCTCGATTTTAGGACTGGAATTTTTTTCTATAAGCCATTGCAGTTCTTCCCCCTTGGTCCCAACTTCGCCACTTGTTATTTCTTGCACCTGCTTGTGTCCATCTATCCATGGGTATGTCTGCATGAAGTCTGAATGTCACTCTTCGAGCTTTAGAATGAGGACTATCAGGCCTTTTTGATGGTGTTCGATTGTCGAACACATACATTTTGGGACGGAGTCCTTGAGACTCCCTACCAAAAGTGAATAGCGTTCTTTCAAATGATTGTGCCATAAGGTTATCATAGACTGTCCCACACCTGGGACACATAACAATCTTTGTCTTTTCCTTGTGACACCTAACTAGGAAACCCACCAAGCTTTCTTCTGGCCTTGGATAAACCTTCAGCAATAGGTTTCCTCCACTCCAAGGCTGTTCCATCCTTTCTCGTTGGGCCCTTTCATAGTTAGCTTGGACCCTTCGATTCAGCATGATCGAACATCTTGGACACATTATCATCCGTCCATCATTCTTCTCGTGACACTTCCAAAGATAATCTTTCAAACTTTCACCTTTCTGAGGATTTCCATAGTTTCCTCTTTCCCTCAGCAAACATTTCTCTAGTTCTTCTACTTCAGATAAAGGTTGTCTAACATTCACCATGTTGACACCTGCTGGGGAAGCTTCAGAGATCTTTTCTGTTGGAGTTTCACCCTGAGGTCTTCAGTGGCCTCGCTAGTTTTTTCCTTCAAATTTTCATTGATTTTGGTTTTGACAGATTCTTCAACATCAGTATTGAAGGCTGCATTGTCACTTAGGCTCTCAGTAGTCTGCTTTCCAGATGAAATCACCTCCCACTCAGCAATATCATTTTCAGATACATCTACCATGTTGACATTGAGTGGTTCAGCGTAGTTAGTGTCAGCAACAGTCAGGGGGTCTGCGTCATCCTTCATATGATTCTTTGTCTTATCAACGAACTTCAAACGTCCATCTTTGAAAGCATTCTGAATGAGATCCTTGAAAAGAAAGCATTGTGAGGTTTTATGGCCTAAAAAACCATGATATTTACAAAAGCCTCGTTTTTTCTGTTGTTCTAATGGAGGAACCTTGGAATTAGGAGGCACTATCATCTGGCCATCTTTTACTAGCAAATCAAATATTTCGTCACATTTAGTGACGTCAAAAGTGTAAGTTTTCTTTGGAAATCTATCGCTTTTATCATTCTCAACTGGATTTTTTCTATTCGAAGGCGTGAGCAGTTTGCAAGAATAAGGTGGTGCCTATTTTAATTCATCTAGGTCTATTTTGACCTCTTCAACGCTGTATGAATCTTCGAAGGGTTCGCCCTCAGCGTCTTCAGCTTCAATATATGCTACCCTCTCCTTCTTGTAACTTTTATTCGCTCTAGCCTTTTCCGCTTTTAGTCGTTCGACTTGTCGAACCCTGTCTGCCAATTGGGCCATATTCCTTAGGTATTGGGTATCCAGTTTCTTTCTGATTGAATAGTCTAGACCGCCTGCAGCCATTTCGACTAATTCATGTTCTGGGACAACTGTGAAGCATCTTGATTTTAACAAACGGAACCTGTTTAAATAATCATCTATGGGTTCCGTAAACTTCCTCTTGATGCTAGACAATTCCTTCAGACTTATCTTGGTTTGGCCCATGTAGAATTGTTCGTGGAACAATCTCTCTAAATGTGCCCATGCATCTATGGAATTTGGGGGTAAGGTAGTAAACCAAGTAAAAGCATTTTTTGTTAGCGAACTAGGGAAATATTTAATTCTCAAATCCTCGTTGCCCGCTAAATCCCCGGCTTTTGTCAAATATCTGGCTATTTGTTCTACAGTCGATTCACTAGTGTCCCCTGAAAACTTTGTGAATTTAGGTACCTTGGTACCTCTTGGTAATTCTGTTTGCATAATATATTCTGCTATGGGGGATGTGTAGTTTGGACGTTGAAGTCCAGTATTGAGGCCATTATTGGCCATAATTCTCTCTATCATGGCAGTTAAATTATTCTCTATTGCCATATTTTCTCTCCTAACCCTGTGGACTACTTCATCCGGATGTTCGTTCCTACCAACTACCCTTAATCTGGGACCCTCTTTGATAGTCTCTTGTTGACCAAAGTCGGTCCTTCGACTCGGATTCTCCAGATCTATCACTTGATTTCTTCCAATTGGTGGTGGCCTAGGTGGAGGAACTACATGACCAGGTGTTGGCCTAGGCGGAAGAACCGCATCTTGAACAGGTTCCAAGACCGGGTCACCCTCTCGATAAGGGTTTTGGTTATTTCTTCGCCTAGTTTGTGGAACTCCCATAAAATCTGCCATTCGATTTATTTGTGATGATATTTTTTGGAAGGTTTCTACATTGTCCCTGTTAGTCCTGGTCATGTTTTCTACTAATGGGGTAAAGAGTGACCCTATTTCTTTAGCAAGACCACCTAGCATATCGTGATTACTTGCATCCATTTCTTGCCTAAATGCTGCTTGACTACTGGTAGTTAAGAGAGGCATCTGGCTTGATGTGCCTGTATTTTGTGCACTTCGACCTATCGAACCCGTATTAGGCGAAAATGTCGTGGCATTAGGTGCAATATACGTAGGTCCTGCCATATATGAATACGGCATTCCATAAGGATTTCCAGGCCTCCATCCATCGAATGCGGATGAGAATGGCCTTGGAGAATGTACTTGACTTGTCGAGAAATGAAGCATCTCATTTGTGCCTGTCACATGAGGCATGGTGGTCGAACTTGAAATTAGGAGCATTCCTGTTGGCCCTGATGTGTTTTCGGGCATGGCTTGGGAACTAACTGCAGCCGCAGATCCTCCCGAAACGGGTATTTCCTGTTCTTGTGATGTAGATGTCGAAACATGTGTAGTATTTGCTGCTACTGTTCCTGGCCCTTGTGGGGGATCTTGATCTCCCCTTCCACTGGTCGAATTGACCATTTTCTTGTTGTACCTTCGTTTAGGAATCGGTGGCGCACTATTCGACTAGATTGATCCTAGGACATAGTCAAAAAGCTTGTCTTTTGTGATAATTTGGTTCATATTTTGTTAGTTGTTTGGCGTCGAAATCACAAATAAATAAACGAAATGTAAAGACTGACAATCGCCTTGTTATACACGTAAATATAACTTTGGCGAAAGATGAAGTGAATATAAACATGCAAGAAACTTAAAGTACATGAACATAAATTGCAGAATGTAAATGCTTCGAAGTAAACTTAAACGAAAGATAAAAGTGCAAGAATGTAAATGACTGAAATATAACGAAATAAAGAAGATACTGGAAAGATACTTGCATAAAGATGAATACAAATGTATTTAAATTGGTGGTGTCATACGTACATTTCTCAGCGAACTCGTTCTCTTAACACTTGATACTTGAGTAATTTGTGAGTGATTTGTACAAAATGAACACCCTGGATCCTGATATTAAGACCCTTATTTATACTAATTTCAACCCTAATGGTCCTACACTAACGAAATGCCACATTGCTCACATGCATACGCTTCGAATCCCTGGGGTTCCATCTGTCCTTGTTCGGTTACACAGACTATTTCGAAATTCAAATCCTCCCGCCTGAATTCTCTTTCGATACGTGGCCATGTTATGTGAAACGAGAATGCTACGAAACACGCCAGGCTTCAGTACCCTTCGTATTTCGAGAAAACGCTTAACTCTTAAAGACAATTTACTTCGAATCAGCTCCAGTTTCCATTGTCTTTACTTCAACTTAAACAACATCCTCAAACATGGCCATCAGGAGCCATTTATTTCTCGAACTCTAATTCTTCAAAGAATACCTTCTTCAATCGAAATCTCCATCCAACACACGCGTGGCATTTCCCCTTCCTCCCATTGGTCCACGCAGGTTATAGTGGGACCCAGTTTGACTTTGGTTACCACACAGATTCAGTGTTGCACCTTTTCCCAAGATCATGATGCACTCTCTCTCACAGCCATCAGATCTTCCACCACTTCAATCCAACGCATGTAAAAATGCAACCACACCATGAACCCTCAGGTTCACACCCCATGGGATCCAATTTATTTTAATTTCTTTATATTTTCTTATTTAATCTATTTTCTTTATAAAATTAATTAAAAATACTTAAAAAAACCAAAAAATATTTTAATTTTAGTTTTAAGTTGATAAAATGCTTAACTAATTTTTAACATAAAAATATTTTATTTTTATTCATAATTAATTTATTTTATTAAATTAATTAGTAATTATGTAAATATTGCTTTTTAATTAATTCAACCAATCAAAAAAACTCCAAAAATATTTTCCTTTTAGATTTAGGTTTATATTTTTATAATCTAATTTTTAACATAAAAAAGAATATTTTTCTTGTTAAGTTTAATTATTTTTATAATTATTTGTTTAAATAGCTTTTAATTAACCTAAAATCAATTCCAAAAAACACAAAAAAAGAGTGAATTAGATTAAAATTAATTTAGACATAGGATTATTATCTTCTTTTCTAAATCTCATTTTTCCTTTATCATCCAACTTTCAATTTCAATTTCAATTTCAATTGCAATTTACTGCTTTATTCTAAATTCTATAAACAAAAATTGTAATAGCGTAGATTCAATTTTCTCGCAATTTACTTTTCGCATCAATAATCATGTAAATCTCCCAAAGCGATGTAATAGCGTAGGATTTAATTTCATGTACATATTTAATTGCGTGTATGGTAAGATAATTGAAGCGCTAGATCACTAAAATCAAAAGATAAAATATCTGAATACAACACTTCGCACACTTGCAACCCTAGGGTAATTTCCTCTTGTTGCTTTTCAATTAAAACAAAATCAATTTCAATTGGGCCTCTCCCTGAGTATAAGATCCAACACCTTTCATTTTCAAAAAAACGTATTTTCAAAACTTCTCATCTATTTTCAAAAACTTTAATCTGGTATTTGAAGGGCATTATTCCGGTAAAACTCTTCAGAGACCTATGTGACCTAGTATCCATCTTCACTTCTTCTATTTTCAAATCAATTTCAAAGCTGTTTTAAATCAAACTTTCACTCACTATTTTCACAAAAACAAAATTCAAAAGATAAAACTTTGTAGGCATCCGCCAAGGATCATTACAAGGTTTTAAAATCAAAAGTTCAAATACTTTTCATACCTCGTTGTCAAACCAACTTCAAAAAAAAAATGATATTTGTATACATCCGCCAAGGATTATTACAAAGTCAAAACCATTTTCCAACACACACCCACACCCACTTTTCAAGCAAACAAAATCAAACAAGACAAAAGTGATCTAAGAAAAATTAAGAGCCCATGGATAACCATGGATACAAAGGGTGCTTAAAACCTTCCCTTTGTATAACCAACCCCCCAAACCCAAAATCTGTCAAAAGGTCTTTCCTGTTCTTTTATGCCTTTCCTATTTGGATAAAATAAAAGTCGGCGGTGACTCTTACAAAAAAAAATAAAAATAAAAATGAAAAGGAGTCAGTTTGCAAAATAACCGAGTTATAGAACTGGCGACTTTGCTGGGGGATTGTTTTTAAAAGAGGGGTTACCTTAGAGTTTTAGATCACTTTAAAATTTGCTCATACTTGTTTATTTTGTTATTTTTTGCTATTCTTGATATATGTGTGGTTCTGTCACTTGAAATACATTATGGACAAATCTTAACCCGGATTAAGTACACATAAGAATTAGGTGGGGGTAAAGTCATGTATTGCATACAAGGAGTTCAGTCCTTAACAAGCTGTCATGAGAATCCTTCCGCTCAATGGAGGTTCCTTGCTGGTATTATATGTTTAGCAAGTCAGTTGCGAAAACATTATTGCTTTCATTGAGGTGTAGAAGCTGAGTTGACCGTATAACCCATTATCCCATCCTGGCCTCATTAGGTTTTGATGTAGAAACTATTCAGGTGTAGACTTGGATTAGTTGTCATGCGGAGAATCACACACAGACGAGTTGTTCTTGAGAATGTTATTGGCTCACAAGTTCAGTTGTGCAAGCCGGTAATATTCGAAAGAAGAATGTGGACTTTAACGTATCAGTAGAACATGTTGTGCAGGTGATTAACCCCTAGTACTATCCCATGTTTGGTTCTTTGACTTCATGCTCGTGACATTGAACTTTGGAACCTATCTTATGTGCACCATGTTTGTGTTACCATGTCTGTATATGTGGCATTCATGCATCATGCATACATACATCCATGCATACATACATCCATGCATACATACATCCATGCATACATACATCCATGCATACATACATCCAGGTTACCCATGAAACTTATCCCTGTCTGTCTCGATCTTCAGAGTTGTCTGTCTACCGTCAAGCTGATTCCTTCACACAAGTACGGAACTAGAGCCAACGTCAGATTAAGAATGGAAGAACAAGAACAACACAACATGGAAGTAAGGATGGAAATTGAAGATTTGAAAGGAAGCATCACCCAACTTACTGAGATGCTGCAAGTGTTGATAGCAAGGGGAGCTGAACCTCAAAGGACTGTCATTGGAGAAGTCACCGAAGCTATTGAGGATCCCATTCCTGTTCAGAGGCCGCCTTCCTCTTGGCCAGAATTTGGTTTGCCACACAATTACAGTCTCCCATATGAGAAAGCTTTGGAAGCAGGGCCTTCTACTCAAGAAGATGTGCAGATACCAGTCATCACTGAGCAACCACCAATCATTCACACTACGGTTCAGCCTCCTTTCCCGAATCCTCCTTTCACTTACCCTGTTGATAATTCCCAACACGGTGATCAAGAGCAGAACAATGAGGTGGAGGATGTGAAAGAAAAGTACAATGTCCTCGAGAAAAGGTTGAAAGTTGTAGAAGGAAACGACATCTTTGGTTTTGATACCATGAACCTCTGCTTGGTTCCTGACTTGACTATACCTGCAAAGGTCAAGGTCCCTGAATTCGAGAAATACAAGGGGCACACTTGTCCAAAAGATCATCTGACTATGTACTTTCGTAAAATTGCTGCTTATGCCAACGATGACAAGTTACTCATCCACTACTTTCAAGATAGCTTGACTGGAGCCTCTATGAAATGGTACATGAGTTTGAAGAAAGATCATATTCAAACATGGAGAGATTTGGGTGAAGCCTTCCTCAAACAGTACAAGTACAACATGGACTTGGCCCCTGATCGTAGACAACTTCAGACTTTGACCATAGGAGATAGGGAGACTTTCAAAGTATATGATCAGCGCTGGAGAGATTTAGCTGCTCAGGTTAATCCCTCTCTTTCTGAAAAATAACTTACTGGCATGTTCATGGACACCCTACAACCAGTCTTTCATTAAAAAATGATTGGAAGCATATCTTATAACTTTGCCGACTGGTCACCATTGGGGAAAGAGTCGAAGAAGGTTTGAAGAATGGCAAGATTGTCAACACAGCTGGTTCATCCAACAATAACCAAGCAAGGAGAGTTCCTAGAAACTTCAAGAAAAAGAAAGAAGGTGAAGCCAATGCTATTTCCATTAATGATAGAAATGCTCAGAATCCACGAGCATCATTCGCTCCTTACTACACATATCTGTATGTTGCTACTTCTCAACAACCATACATTCCGATGCCTGCACATCAACAACCATGGAATGCTTCTCAACATAATGCTTCTACAATTGCTCCTCAAAATTCTCAACAGAATCATAATGGGCAGCAGAATCAGAATAGGCCTCAGAAGAAAAAGCCTCGCCGCATCGATCCAATTATGATGACTTACACTTAACTGTGGCTTGCATTAATCCAAAAGCAACTCATAGTTCCAAGGCCAACTAAGCCTGCAACTCCCCCATTCTCTAAACATTATAACCCAGATTCCACGTGTGCTTTCCATAGTGGAGTAGCTGGTCATTCCATTGAAGACTGTTGGGTTCTGAAAGATAAAGTTCAAGACCTGATCGAAAGCAAGATGCTCTTCTTTAGGAATGTTGGTCCAAATGTGATAAAAAATCCTCTACCCACGTGAGTGCCAAGACATAGAGGATGCTCCTAAAGCCAAGATATCAGACGGAAAGCTCATCCTGTTGCTGATGGATGCTAGGCCTTTGCCATGTCGTAATTTTCTTGCTTTGTTTAGTGTGTGTTGCATTTGAACTTTGTCATCTTTAATCGTAATTTTAATCAAATGAGCATTTCATTTTGTTTTAAATCAATGATTACGTGTTCTCTTGATTTTTTCGTATCGCTTACACAAATTCAAAAAAAAATCAAAAAAATATATATTTGTTTCTTTCCACTTCATTTTCTTTATCAGTTTTCTGTTTAAGCATGTATTGGAAGGAGGATGACGAAAAACGAATATCCAAGTTGCATCAGTATGCTTTCAAATAAAACTTTGTTGACGATGTACATGCATTCCTTCAATTCCTAAACACTGGAGATATAAGGAAGTTAATCCCTCGGTCACCCCTTTGAGCCTAGAAGTTGGTGTTTATTTCTGTACAATAAACCACATTTTAACCTGGGGTAGGGTAGTTCTCAGTTAATTTGGATGTGCATTCACTTTCAAGAGAATCATTCAGTACGCCTTCCACAAGTGTTTCAATCACAAGCTTTCCTCCGCATACAACAAAGAAGTGCCGGAGATGCCAATCAAAAGCTGATGATGGTTCATTATAATCATTAAGCAAGGTAGTCACTTTCAAGAGAATCATTCAGTACGCCTTCCACAAGTGTTTCAATCAAAAGTTTTCCTGCGCATACAACAAAGAAGTGCCGGAGATGCCAATCAAAAGCTGATGATGGTTCATTATAATCATTAAGCAAGGTAGTCACTATCTTTCAAAATAAAAGTATGAAAAAAAAAGAAAATCAAAGAAAAGCCTGCTAAGTCAAAATCAAAAAATGGCTTAGGCAAAATTAAGGCATCCCGCGGACTGTGAGTTCATAAATAAACAGTTCAGGCCAAAGTTAGGGATATCAAAAAGAAAAAGAGAGAGAAGTCAATAAATTCCTAAACAACAAAATGTTGTGGTTATCAAAAGGAAGAAGTGACTGCCATCTCTGAGTTCTTTTGGCTTGTGAACTCTCATCATTACAACAGGTAAAATTTCAGAAGTCTCTTGGAACCTGAACGCGTAGTTTGAGTTAATTGATTTTAGGACTGGAGATCATCACGAAGATGGGGTGGGTTACAAAAAGTTTTGAGCCTTATATCTTTTGTTTCTTAAACCGTTAACCTGGCCAAGTTACAACCTTCAAAAGTCCTAATTGAAATGAGGTTTCTTTTGAAAAGCATACTAAAGCAAGGTTGCGTTAACTTGACTCCTCAATATTTGCTAAATAATTTTTGTTGATACCACGCTATCACGTTATCTTTTACATCTTGAAATCTCAAACTTCCTTTGAATCCCCACAAGGATTTATCCATTGTATACCACAATATCTTTTCAATAAATGATTTGTTTTCAAAACTTGCATACAAGTCGCATTAAAATTACCATTTTTGAATTGTATAAGTTCATTTGCAAATCAACACTTTCCATCAAGGAAGTTCCAACAACTGAAGAGCCTATAATGGTACTATCAGGGTTACATCATTTCAGAAGTCCATCATTCATGGGCGTTTCATCCCAAAGTTCCTTAACACTAGGACATGACATCTCAAGATCATCAATTTGATTCTAAACAAGTATTTGCAGAGACTCACCATTCTGGGCACATCATTTCAGGATTATCCCTTTGAATCTACAATGTTGTTGAAGCAAGTTACTTCAGAAACTCAGTATTCTGGGGAAAATCCAGGCCAAAACCTTTCTTTCAAGAAGTCCGAGCAGACTATGTCATATCAAGCAGTCCTCAAAATCATAATTACTGTCGGGAATCAGGCTTGACAAACATCCAACCAATCATTACCCTTCACTAGGGTATGTGTCAAACAGTTCAAACCATAAAATTCATTCATAACATGCATTCATCAATCATGCATATCATTCATGGGACATCTCCCATAACATCCAACATGGATACAAAAAAAAAAGAGCTCATTGTCCATTGGCATACATCTGATAAATCCATTACTTGCATTAATCAATCATCATTTCCTTGTCATTTAAATCAACTCATTAGTTGAAGATAATCCTTCTCTTGTTGTCAGCCCGTTGGTTGAAATATATCATTTACCTCCTCATCTCGTTGGTTGAAATCAGTTTCTTCAAACCGTCATTAGCTCATTAGATAATGTCTATTAATATCTTTAATACTCAACTCATTGGTTGAGAACACTGCGTCGACTTTCATTAATTCATTGGTTAATGCCAGTTCTGTCTTAGTAGTCAGCTCATTAGTTGATAACAAATTGTCAGCCACCTCCATCCATCCATTGGTCGATATTGGTATTTCATATTTAATCGTGCTCAATCCACTATTGAGAACAATGTGTAAACTTTCATCAGTTCATTGATTGATGTTAGTAATCAACTCATTAGTTGATATCAGTCACCTTTATCAATCCATCGGTCGATGTTGGTATTCTCATATTTAATCGCGCTCAATCCACTGTTGAGAACAAAGTGTCAAAGTCAACTCATCAGTTGATGTCATTTAAGTCTTTTGTAATCAACTCATTAGTTGATAACAAATTATCATTTACCTTATTTACCTTCATTAACTCATCAGTTGATGTTAGGTGTCTATCTGTTTTAATCATATCAACTCATTGGTTGAGAATAGTTATTTTTGGCAACATTGCCTTTCCCCGGCAAGTGTTCTCGTTAGAACTCTTTGGAAAAATCATTTCATCAATCCCCACAGAATTTACCTTCCATTTTCATATCCCCAAGTAGGAATTCATGTATTCATGGCATTCATAAACATTGCATCTCAAGTTCAAAAATTGTGTTTTTATATATATTTAAGTCTCTTCAATCACGTCGAAACGAAGATTTACAATCATCGTATCTCCGGAAATAAGAAACTTAAATAGGGGCATCTGTCATAGCCCAATTTTTGACCTCTGAGATCCCATCATTTTTCTAAGTATTATGATCATTATCATTTATCATCATGCATATTTTGTTGCTTGTGTGTTAAAAAGACAGGAGAATGATGAAGAGAAAGCTGAAGAAATTAGGGTTTTGAGGCCCACAAGAGGTTCAACATTCTCTCAAGACTCAAAGGTTCCTTCAATCAATATTCAAGTCCAAGGATGGCTCAGTTTAAGGCAGACAACTCTCAAGATCGCCAGAAGCGCCAAATTAGGGTTTTGACCTAATTTCACCAGAGGATTGACTTTTAATCAGGAGATGATTCCAAGACTCAAAATATGATTCAAAAGGCCTTAAAATCAACATTATAGTCCATTCATGTCATTTAATTGAGGAGAAGACCTTGATTCATTGAAAGATCGCAAAACTGCAGTTCGTCGAAGAAAAGTCAACTGCAGTCAAAAATCAAAATTTTTAGTCAACATAAATTATTTGAAGTAATATTCATCATTTGATCAAGGGTTCATCATAATTCATCAAGAAAAGTTCAGAAATCAACAAAACTCAAATTTGCAAAATTAGGGTTTTTGACCTAAAAGTCAACTAAACTTTGACCAGCCATAACTCTCTCCTGATTTATCAGAAAAATTCCAACCAAAGCTCATTTTAAAGGAAATTAAATTACATACCAAATACAATCGGTCCCATGATCATCAGATTCACCAATTGGGAGATATGAGCCAAAACATTACAGGTCATTTTCAAAGACAACAAAAAGTAGTTTTTTGTCAAAGCCCATATCATCAAGATAACTTCTCCAAATGCAAACAATCTTCCAAAGTGGCTTGTAGAGGACATGTTGGGCTTTCCAAAAAGTACAAGAACACTTTCAAAGGATCAAAATTGAGGGAGATATGCCTTGATGAACTTGACCATTTTTGGGAAAATGCATGAAACAAGTAATGACCAAAACTTGATTCTTTATCAAAAATGGCCAATTCTTTTGTGATTCCATCATGGTTCTATTATGGCTAAGGTCATTCTAGACCTATTCATGGTTCATGACATTTTTATTTTATTTTTAATTGAATTTTATTCATTTAAAGTTTAATTAAAGTGAGATAATTCAAGGATAATATAAAGATGCTCATGTGATGCAAGTAATGACCAATGCAAGATGCTTAAAGATCAGATTTTCCAAGGGGAATGAATGCACTTGAGTGCTTAAACCATGGTTAAGCTTTTAACCTAGCATAATGGGAATATTCCATATTTTTTCCATAAAATCAATCATGACAATTTCCACTTGCTTGGGCTTCAAGATCAGATCCTTGGCCTATAAATAAAGCCTCAAACTTCATTCAAAATGAGCCACAAACAATCAACGACAAACACAACAAAGCCATAGCTTAAGCATATCCTCCATAATAAAAAAAATCAAGAAACTTGTGAAAATTAAGGCTCATTCAAGTAGCCATCTTCAATCCATTCAAATCACTCTATTCCACTCCTGGGATATCATAGAGTAAGCATCATGTAGCTTGTAACCTGTAGTAGTGTTAGGAGTTCATGAATTAAAAACTCCATATTTATGCATATTTCAATTTTTATCATATTTTTATTATTGTTATATTTTGTTGAAATCTAATCACACTAACATGTTCCTGCGAACATTTAAAGAAGGTTTGAACGTTAGCATGAAGCTTTAATGGCTAGAACAAAGAGTACCATGTTAAAACACCATGTTAGAACATAACCATGGCCATGCTTCGAATCCATAGTTACGTTGCTCTAATGGAAAAACTAACACCTCTATCGTGTTCAGAAGGGTCAATTTAGGTGATCTGGGTGGCCCTTGTATTTGTTCATCTTTATTTTGTAGGTCGTTCAAAAGCTTAGAAATCAGAAGAAAAATCTGCAGGTAAATCCGTAGCTAAATCCGCAATAGAATCCGCAGGAAAAAGGTAGAAGAAGATGAATAGTAAAGGGGACTTTTTGACCAGCACGCGTAGCATTTCCCCTTCCTCCCATTGGTCCATGCAGATTATAGTGGGACCCGGTTTTACTTTGGTTACCACACAGATTCAGTGTTGCACCTTTTCCCAAGATCATGATGCACACTCTCTCACAGCCATCAGATCTTCCAACACTTCAATCCAACGCATGTAAAAATGCAACCACACCTTGAACCCTCAGGTTCACACCACACAGGATCCAGTTTATTTTAATTTCTCTATATTTTCTTATTTAATCTATTTTATTTATAAAATTAATTAAAAATACTTAAAAAAACCCAAAAAAATATTTTAATTTTAGTTTTAAGTTGATAAAATTTTTAACTAATTTTTAACATAAAAATATTTTATTTGTATTCATCATTAATTTATTTTGCTTAATTAATTAGTAATTATGTAAATATTGCTTTTTAATTAATTCAACCAATCAAAAAAACTCCAAAAATATTTTCCTTTTAGATTTAGGTTTATATTTTAGTAATCTAATTTTTAACATAAAAAAGAATATTTTTCTTGTTAAGTATAATTATTTGTTTAATTAGCTTTTAATTAACTTAAAATCAATTCCAAAAATCACAAAAAAAGAGTGAATTAGATTAAAATTAATTTAGACATAGGATTCTTATCTTCTTTTCTAAATTTAATTTTTCCTTTATCATCCAACTTTCAATTTCAATTTCAATTGCAATTTACTGCTTTATTCTAAATTCCAAAAACAAAAATTGTAATAGCGTAGATTCAATTTTCTCGCAATTTACTTTTCGCATCAATAATCATGTAAATCTCCCAAAGCGATGTAATAGCGTAGGATTTAATTTCTTGTAAAAATTTAATTGTGTGTATGGTAAGATAATTGAAACGCTAGATCACTAAAATCAAAAGATAAAATATCTGAATACAACACTTCGCACACTTTCACCTCTAGGGTAATTCCCTCTTGTTGCTTTTCAATTAAAACAAAACCAATTTCAATTGAGCCTCTCCCTTAGTATAAGACCCAACACCTCTCATTTTCAAAAAAACGTATTTTCAAAACTTCTCATCTATTTTTAAAAACTTTCATCTGGTATTTGAAGGGCATTATTCCCGGTGAAACTCTTCAGAGACCTATGTGACCTAGTGTCCATCTTCACTTCTTCTATTTTCAAATCAATTTCAAAGATGTTTTAAATCAAACTTTCAATCACTATTTTCACAAAAACAAAATTCAAAAGATAAAACTTTGTAGGCATCCGCCAAGGATCATTACAAGGTTTTTCAAATCAAAAGTTCAAATACTTTTCATACCTCGTTGTCAAAACAACTTCAAAAAAAATGATATTTGTATACATCCGCCAAGGATTATTACAAAGTCAAAACCATTTTCCAACACACACCCACACCCACTTTTCAAGCAAACAAAATCAAACAAGACAAAAGTGATCTAAGCAAAATTTAGAGCCCATGGATAACCATGGATACAAAGGGTGCTTAAAACCTTCCCTTTGTATACCCAACCCCCCGAATCCAAAATCTGTCAAAAGGTCTTTCCTGTTCTTTTATGCCTTTCCTATTTGGATAAAATAAAAGTCGGTGGTGACTCTTGCAAAAAAAAATTAAAATAAAAATGAAAAGGAGCCCGTTCACAAAAAAACCGAGTTACACCCAGAAAGCATCCTTAGGGATTCTTGAATCTATTCAGATCAAAAGAAACCATCTAGAGCAGTCTTAGACATGATCAAGACCTCCATTTTCAGAAACAAAAAGCTTGAATTTGAAGTTATTCATCCGGGTATCATTCTGATCCATTCTTGTTACCAAAATGCTTTGAAACATGTAGGGAATAATAGCTCTAAACTTTTGGGGCTTAATTGTTTGGTTCAAGCATTTAATTTATAATTTTGTTTTTATGGTTCATACGTGTTTTTTGGAAAGTAATGAACATCAGTTTAAATTAATTTACAAAAGCTATGTAGTTAGATTCGTGGTTGAATGTTCATCATGTTAGAGTCTTATTTTGTCAAAATTGGTTAAGATTTGGAAAAGTTTGAATCTTGAGTTCTCGGCGCCATTGTTGTTGCTGAAGGAAGAAGATGAAGTTCCATTCATGATCAAGTTTATGTTATGTTTATTGCAAGTCCTGTTATGTTTGAATACATCGTTTAGCTGAGTTGGTATTAAGTGTTTGTGTTACGCGCGTGCCCAAGGTCTGGGGTTCGAATCCCCCTCGCCCTAGACTTTTGTTTTATTTTTGCATTTTTCCATGTTAACTGAGTTTCATATTTTATGAGCTGAATGCATTTCCTTATCACTACGCACGCGCAACTGGCTTGGTATTAGTTTTGGTTAAACAAGCCAAGGGTCCTGAGTTCAATCCCTAGTGGCCACACTCTCATTTATTTTTATCACTTGTTTTGTTAAGTTATTACTAAACTTCAAAAAATCTTTAAAAATAGTAGATTTAATATTTTTAACCCCTTCTTTTTTGTGTGATTTATTTATTTCATGTATTTTCATACCAAGTTAAAAAATCCCAAAAATATTTATTATATCATCTTTTAAAAATTAATCAAAAAAACATGTCTTTTATGTTTCAAAATAAATTAAAAATTGTTTTGTTTTGATTATTTCTTTCATAGGACTTTGTGAATGTATGTAAATATTTGTTTAGGGTTAGAATAGGATGTCTTTGACTTTCTTCATGTACCCTTTTACCATTTCTCTTAAATAAATTGAAAAACCCTAATTTGAAAAACCCTAGGTTTAAAACCCTAACCCAAAAACATGTTGATCTTTGTATATCCATGATTAATTAAGTTTTTTATCTTGTACATACTTGTTGATTTTAGTCCATGTTTTGTACTTAATTTTTATTTTAATCATTATATTGTTTATCTAACCCCATGTTTATTTATCATATTAATCAGTCATCATTCATACATGAATTTGAATCCAAGGGTTTAGATACACCCATCTCTCTTACTTATTGATTATCATACTCACTTGTTTGTTCTTGTGCCACATGATATCACACACACACACACACACACACACACACACACACACTTGAGGTGTTCATTGTTAGTTGCTTAAGTTTGTTATTTTTGTCCAAAAGGATGGGAATGGTATTGACTAAGTTGTCAAAGGTACTCAAACTCTATTCCAATCTCTTTTACTTTTGTGTTAAGTATTTTAAATCTTTGCACTTGTTTATGGTTTTGAATTGTTAAAACTCAACCAAATCCTTTGTTTTTTTAAACCTTGGCACTAAGAGTACAATTATTGCAGGTGAAACTATTCTTAGTCCAATGACCTTTGTATTGTTAAAACTAGGTCTTTTGTTTTGAAACCTTGGTGTTAAGAGAAGAATTATTCCCGGTGAAACTTCTCCTAACCCATTGACCTTGTATTTTAAAGCTGGTCCTTTTTTTTTATTTCTTTTAAAATTTGTTAAGTATTTTAAAGCTTAACCTTTTAAAACTTATTAGGTATTTTAAAGCCTAAATCCCTTTTCAAAATTGTTAAGTATTTTAAAGCTTAACCTTTTAAACTTATTAGGTACTTTAAAGCCTAATCCTTTTTTTAAAAACTTGTTAAGTATTTTAAAGCTTAACCCTCTTTTAAAAAATTGTGAGTATTTTAAAGCTCACACCCCAAAAAGATTTTGGCCACTTTGGCCCCTTTATTTTTCCTTTTTAAAGAGGAACTACAGAAGCTCTGACTTCCCTATTGCACTTAAGGGGTATGTAGGCCTAAGATGCGATGTCTTATCGAGCTCACTTTCAAAAACTTCTCTTCCCATCCCCACCCTCTTTTTCAAACAATTTTTTCACATAGGATTTTTTAAAAAAAAAAGGTATGTATAAACATAAGACAATAACATAAAAACAAAGAGGTTCCCATGGAGTACCATGTATATGAGGGGTGCTTAAAACCTTCCCCTTGTATAACAAACCCTCCGTAGCCAAAACTCTGATAATTTTATTAGTTTTAATTTTAAAAACTTCTGTGGGTTTTATTCGCTCTTTCACCCATTCCTTTTTGGAAACAATAAAGCGCGGTGGCGACTCTGTTTAAAATGAGCTAAGTCTTTCAAATGACTCTAGTCTCACCAATTTCACCGCTACAGAAAAGTGGCGACTCTGCTAGGGATACTGTTTAATCTATTGGTGTATCTATTGGTGTAACATCACAAGCACCAGAAAATTATACCGAATCATGGAGATAGTATTATTACCATAAACCCCACATACGGTTCATCATATCCCCATTTATAGAGCAAGAACCCCACTCTTACCTTGTGTTCGGAGTCCGCTCTACAATTCTGGTCGAATTCCTAGCTTCCGGCTTCGCATATTTCTTCTTGTTTCCTTTCCTCTTCTTTTCTGAAATTTCTTCTTGTACCAACATCAAACCCTTGTTCCTCTTCTCTTGCTACTATGCTATTCTCCCCAAAATTATGTTATGTTTCTGGTTTTCTAAAACCTAGGTGGTATACCCCAAGTGCCTCACAATTTCAATTTGGGCCTAAACGAAATTTACACGCACAGTAACTCACTTAGTCCACTTAATTATTTTAATATACTCCCTTTTTACTCTTCGTCTCAAATTCTCGGTCTAATCTTAATTACTCGGAAAATTCTCAAAACTTCAAATATTATTCCAATAATATTTCTAATATGGAAAATATCAAAATTCTCGATTAAATATCGATCCGCTATTTAGAATTAATACCGACTAAATCGTCCCAAAACGCGAAAATTTCAATAAATAACACAAATGACTAAATTAAGCAAATAATCATTTTTCCGGGCGTTACAACTCTCCCCCACTTAAAATATTTTTGTCCTCGAAAATTTACCCGATACAACTATCACCAACTTCACTGCCCCGTCCAACGATCTAACATAACAACCAATTAACACATCTCAAATCGACCACACATTTGTTGACCATTCCGATACTTCTTCAACATAACCATTACTAACTTGTTAACTATTCCAACAATAGCTTTTGACATCGACTTACAAAGAAGTAACAACCATAACTCACTCATACTTGAATATTCAACGTCATATCATCCTTAACGACATCCTTAAATATCAATCATCTACACAACTTTGTTTCTGAAAATGTGTACATTAATTTCCAACCAAGTACATTAAATATCATTCACCTCTTCGTATCATTCTCATAGTGACATTACCATAGCCACATACTCGACATTATTCAACTTCGTCATACATCTTCGTCATACGCGGAAATCACCAACAACGTGTTAGCAATGGTAACCAAAATTAATATCACATCATATGGTACCAACTCATTGTCTCAACTTTGCCGAATACATACTCATTAACTACGTACATCCATAATCACATAGTTACTACTCCAACAATTACTCAAAGAATTCTAATGCTCCGTTAAGACATCCTATATCCACAATCTTCCAAGTCAAACATACAGATCGAGGCTTATCCTTCCCGTAGGCTTCCGACATATTAATCCTTTACTGCCCATGAGTAGAACTCATAACAACTGCGATACATCATGCTTTCGCTGCACACTCTGATTATCCAACTTAGTCAACGTCCGATATGTTTCACTTTTTCCCATTCACTTCTTCGTAGGTTCACACGACACTTGTGAGTGATTATCCTCACGATTTAATACCATCACATCTTATACTATTAAGGTAACAAGACAAACTCATCCTATCTATATGGTTCCATCTACTACCAACAAGAGATTAAGGGTGATCAAGTCCTCAATTTGTCAATAGATAGTCGACAACCATATTTAAGCATAAACCGTCGTTACTACATAATAACGTCCTTAAAAAAATTTTCACTCCAATTCATTAACAACGTTATAGTCCAATAATTTCACTTTGAGTTTTTCAACTCTCAAAACTTCTTTCTCCTTCGATCTCGTCGATAAGATTCTAACATCTAAACATATTACCCAGTCTGCTTCGTACTCACTTAGCATTACACAGTTGTTAATTATTCTCCAACTCTAGAATTATTAATATATTCGTACATCATCATTCGTCTTGTCCCAACCAAAGTCCTTATATTATTAAAAGACCGCAACAACATTCCTAACTCGTAGTTTTACTCTAATTCTCAAAACATCTTCCATAAGTTAGAACATAATTTCGCCTCTACGTAGGCTCAAACGGCAAATCAATCTAATACTCGGAACTCGAGATATGAATTTTCCAAATTTATCTAAAACGCAACCATTAACGTCATGCAGCGGCACTCTATACAATATCTCAAAAAACTTCTTAAATGGTACACTTAATCCTTAGAATTTCTTCTTAACAAACCTCTTAATTACTGCTTCAATTCACTTACTTTGACACTGACGTTCGGCGTAACACCAACGCACAAGTCTGGTTCCAAGGACAAG
This sequence comes from Vicia villosa, assembly GCF_029867415.1. Taxonomy (NCBI): domain Eukaryota; kingdom Viridiplantae; phylum Streptophyta; class Magnoliopsida; order Fabales; family Fabaceae; genus Vicia; species Vicia villosa. The sequence goes on along the minus strand of NW_026705212.1, from coordinate 680,487 downwards.
CGCAACCACAAACTTCACCTCTTTCTGACATCATCCTGCCACAAATAAATCTATGACAGCTTCTGCAACTATATTTATAATAAATTTCATCTTGTTAGCTTTCCAACGCTTCAAACGGGACTTGAATCAGACATCCAGAACTCCAGTTATGAATTTTCGAAGTTTCTCAAAAATTCAGCAATTTCCTACGTTTTGCTTACGGAAATTCCCCTCTGAAACTAATCTCTCTTCAACTCATTCATATTTCAAACAGCCCTTAACACATCTCCTTTCTCCCAAACATTCCTGTAGCTCGAGAGGCACATTCTTTCACCGAAATTCAGCTTCCGAAACACCAAAACAACAATTCCCTTCGCAAACTTGTAACTGAAACATATCCGAGAAGCAAAGCTTCTCCCCCACTTATCTTCAACCAACTCCTGCAAACAAAGAAAACAAGTACCGACAGTGTTTCACATACTTGTCGCACACTAAGGGACAAACAACATTAGACAATTTGGCCGGACGGACCGACCTGCTCTGATACCACTAATGTAACACCTCAATTCTACCTGATAAGTATACGGAAAATCAGAGTATAAAATTCAAGAAAACATACAATTGAGATGACACATTTCGTCATTCAAAAATATTTACGCCTTACTTGCCTTCATCTATATACATAGCACATAACATAAACGAAAATTTAATTAATCTTCAAAATCAAATTACCAAAATAATTATTTCAATTCGCAGCGGAATCACCAAACTTCATGTAATCAGTTAACGTCGTAGCATCCTTGCAAAGTAACTTTTAGTTACAAATCAAAACATAAATCGACTTAAAATTCAGCAAGCAAAATAATAAATAAAATAATCGTTTATTCCTCCGAGTGCTACGTATCAGAGCGACCACCGACTCGACTCACAATGTCTAAATCTTCATCAGAACTATCACCTGCATGTTACCAGTATAAAGGTAACGGTGAAACAAAAGAAAGGGGTGAGATATCAAATAATATAAATAGGGTGACGATAAACAGTATATATATGGTTCTAGTCATAATAATCATCACTTTGCGGTATAATCATTACCGTCTAGTTTACTTCACCGTTTTAAATCAAAACAGCACACAACACAATATCTCACATAAATTCATATTCAGATTTCACAATAATTTTCCAAGTTCACACGTCACAACACATAAACTCATAATCACACAAATGGAATGTGACTCTAACAAATGCACATGTATGTGGTACCCAGGGCTTCATCCCCCATCGCCAAGCATCAAAACAGGCATAAGCCTTCGTCGCTGTTTGCCAATCCAGGCCGTCGCTAAAACATGCAAATCATGAGACACTGATGAAATGCAACAAATCACAACATCACATAACAACATCGCGAGGCATATGCCTATATCACAAATGTTACCGATCATTAGGGTAACTCAACGTCGCTTTATTTCCTACATTTTGAACTAATCACAAAATTATAGCATCGCATCGTCATTGTCCATAGGCCTACAACTTAATATCACCACGTCACAACAGCACGTCAACAATAATGCATACACAACAAGTCAACAACTATAGTCGACAATCAACAACAAATCGTCACAATTAACATAATGGCAATTCACATGAATTCAACAATTCAATACGTCACAACAATCACAAAAGAAAACACGTCACAATCACAAAACAACGTCTACGAACTAATCCCGACACCCCAAAAATTATCATAAATGCTATTTATTTTCCGTCTAATATTTACTTATTTATGTTCACTAATCCTATTATTTCCTGCTACTAGTAAGCTTTAGAGTTATTTATGCCACTTTACAAATTCCTTGTGCTAATTCTACAATTATGTTTACTTATATTCTCTTATTCTCGTAAGTACTACTACAAGCCTACTACTAAATTTTGTTAGTAATTTACTGCCACTTGTTTCCAATAGCTTAAGTGAGGTAGTGGTAAGTCGGAAAGTTCTGCATTTAATTCTAAGTTTATGCACCCTACTGAATCAATTTAGATATCATAAAATTATATAAGGACATGATGTAGGTGCCTAAAACACTAACTATAAATCATACTTTCTAAGGTATTTATTGAAAGTAGCCTACATTGACACTGGGACTCCCGTCCCACTCTAGTACAAACCGTCCCATATGGACTCCCAAAGAACAGGACGCCCGCCCCCTAGCTTGGGACACCCGTCCCATAGTTACCTTAGTTATATTTTTTTCTTTGTAACAAGTTGGGGCGCCCACCCCCATGTTGGTGGCCCCCGTCCCTTATAATTTCTCTTCTTCTTCTAGACTCACATTTCCTTCATTCCCTCCAATAAACTCAGTATTATCTCGTTCCCAGAATATAATAACATCCATTACCAAAGTTATTTAGCACACAACACATAAAAAATTTGTCGAATCAACATTCCAATGAATTCTAAAAATCACAGACAACACAATTAAATCCACAATCACATAGCAACAGTTTCCACATACGATTTCCAGAAAATTCAACAAAGTAATATCACAAACGCCAAAAATTATACCGAATCATGGAGATAATGTTATTACCCTAAACCCCACATAGGGTTCATCATATCCACGTTTATAGAGCAAGAACCCCACCCTTACCTTGTGTTCGGAGCCCGCTCTCCAATTCCGGTCGAATTCCTAGCTTCGCATAATTCTTTCGGTTTCCTTTCCTCTTATTTTTTGAAATTTCTTCTCGTACCAACACCAAACCCTTATTCCTCTTCTCTTCCTACTATGCTATTCTCCCCAAAATTATGTTATGTTTCTGGTTTTCTAAAACCTAGGTGGTATACCCCAAGTGCCTCAGAATTTCAATTTGGGCCTAAACGAAATTTACACGCACAGTAACTCACTTAGTCCACTTAATTATTTCAGTATACTCCTTTTTTACTCTTCGTCTCAAATTCTCGGTTTAATCTTAATTACTTGGAAAAATCTCAAAACTTCGAATATTATTCCAATAATATTTATAATAAGGAAAATATCAAAATTCTCGATTAAATATCAATCCTCTATTCCGAATTAATACCGACTAAATCGTCCCAAAACGCGAAAACATTAATAAATAACACAAATGACTAAATTAAGCAAATTATCATTTTTCCGGGCGTTACAACGTTTCTTTCAAAGTTTAGACACGATTAATTGTTGGTATTTCGTTCAATCAATATCTTTTGATATTGATTGATATGATGGAATCTTTTCCACTTGAGTGAGCTAGTGGCATACTTGTTGATTTTATCCAAGTTGGAGCCCTTCTTTCATTATTGATCCAAAGAATCCATTTGTTCTCATGTTAAGAACAATGGTTGAGTATTCTCTCCTATGATGATAAAGTCTTTATTCCTTTTAAAAATCTTCCTTTTTAAGTGGAACTACATTAGCTCTGACTTATCCATTGCACCAAGGAGGTATGTAGGCACAAGATGCAATGTCTTGCCGAGCTTATTTAAAAAAATCAAATAAACCTTTCTTTTACACACAATGTCTTTTAATAAACACATATTTTCAAAAAGGTTCTTGTGGAGTACCACATATATGAGGGGTGCTTAAAACCTTCCCCTTGTATAATCAACAACCATACCTAAGATCTCTTTTTGTTTTAAAAACAAACTTTGGGTTTATTTCGCTCTTTTCCCATTTCCTTTGGAAACAATAAAGCGTGGTGGCAAATTTAACTGAAATAACGAGTCAAGTCAGTCAATGACTTTGATTTCAGATTTTCTCTGCTATAATTACTGTTAGAACAAGATTTGTTCTGATCAATATTCTTATTTTGATGATAACAATGTATATGAATTTTGTAGAAGACAATGTGGTACTCTAATCCTTTGCATTTTCCATTTCAGGAAATATATAAGGAGTATGCACAATTCATCGTTAAGAAGCACTGACTCAGAAGGTTCAGTATTGCAACATCAGAACATGCTCTCGCAAGACATCAGAAGATGGTCAAGCAGAATTAGAACATGGTCTATGAAGCATCAGAAGAACATTGAGATCAGAAGCAGAAGCACTGAAGTTCTTCAAAGTCAGAAGACAAGAAGATGCTCTGCACCAAGCTGAATGACTCTGATTATTCAAACATTATATTCACAAATCTGAGATCAGAAGTTAGTACTAGATGACAGGCTGTTAAGTCTAATCTCTGACTGACAAAAGGAACGTTAGAAGCTACAAAAGGCAAAGTCAGTAAAAGCGGGAAAAGCATGGCTCGAGGTAGTTGACAAAACAGTGAAAACATTAAATGCAAAGTTTTCCAGTCACGCAACGCATTAAATGCAATTCAACGGTCATCTTCTCAAAACGCCTATAAATATGAAGTTCTTATCAGAAGCAAAACAACAACTCTTGCAAAAATACTGAAACGCTGCTGAATTCAAAACTTACGAACTTCATCTTCAACCTCACAACTCTTGTAATATTTAGTGAGTGTTAAGCTTAGAACTTAAGAGAAATATCACAGTTGTGATTATAGCTTTCTAAGAAGCAAATTCATACTCTTGTAAACATTTATTTTACATTGATTGTAAAAGGTTCCTAGAGTGATCAGTGAGATCAGTAGACTCTAGAAGACTTAGAAGTTTCTAAGTGGTGATTTCCTAGAGTGATCAAGTTGTGATCAGTATACTCTAGAAGACTTAGAGTGTTTCTAAGTGGATAACCATTGTAATCAAGATTGATTAGTGGATTAAATCCTAGGTTGAGGTAAATCACTCTAAGGGGGTGGACTGGAGTAGTTTCGTTAACAACGAACCAGGATAAAAATATTGTGTTCATTGTTTTTATCTTAAGAGTTTTTAAAGTCACTTATTCAAACCCCCCTTTCTAAGTGTTTTTCTATCCTTCAATTGGCATCAGAGCGCCGGTTCTAGGTGCAAACACTTAACCGTGTTAGAAAAAGATTAAGGGAGAAAAACACTAAATCATTATGGTTGATCCATCAACAGCTGCATCAACTGCTACACCTATTTCTAATAATCAAAGCAACAATGGAAATGGAAATGGATATTCTAGACCACCAGTATTTGATGGTGAAAACTTTGAATACTGGAAAGATAGATTGGAAAGTTACTTTCTTGGTCTAGATGGTGATTTATGGGACTTACTTGTGGATGCTTACAGACATCCTGTAAATGCTAGTGGAGCAAAGATGTCAAGACAAGAAATAAGTGATGATCAAAAGAAACAATTCAAAAATCATCACAAGTCAAGGACTATTCTGCTGAATGCTATTTCTCATGATGAATATGAGAAGATATCAAACAGAGAAACTGCCCATGACATCTTTGAATCATTGAAGATGACTCACGAAGGAAATGCCCAAGTCAAGGAGACAAAAGCTCTTGCATTAATCCAGAAGTATGAAGCCTTCAAGATGGAGGATGATGAAAACATTGAAACAATGTTCTCATGATTTCCAACTCTAACTGCTGGATTAAGAGTGCTTGACAAGGGATATACAAAGGCTGATCACGTCAAGAAGATCATCAGAAGCTTGCCCAGAAGATGGGGCCCAATGGTGACTGCATTCAAGATAGCAAAGAATTTGAATGAAGTCTCTTTGGAAGAGCTGATTAGCGCCTTGAGGAGTCATGAAATAGATCTGGATGCTAATGAACCTCAAAAGAAAGCTAAGTCTATTGCTTTAAAATCTTTAAATAAAAAATGCACTAACGCTTTTCAGGCGGAAGAAGAAGATTCTGAAGAGTCAGAATCAGAAGAAGAAGAAGCAGAAGAAGAAGAAGAAGATAAACTGTCCATGATCTCCAGAATGGTAAACTAACTCTGGAAGAGTAAACAAAGGAAGTTCAAGAACTTCAGAAGTTCCAAAAAGCCTGAAAGAGGAGAATCTTCTGGACTCAGAATGTCTGACAAAAAGAAGGTCACGTGCTTTGAGTGCAAGGAGCCAGGACATTACATGAGTGAGTGTCCAAAGCTTCAGAGGGAAAAGCCCAAGAAGAAGTTTCAGAAGAAGAAAGGCCTTATGGCTACTTGGGACGATTCAGATTCATCAGAATCAGAATCAGACTCTGAAGATGAGCAGGCAAACATTGCGCTCATGGCCATTGTTGATGATGGATCAGAATCTACATCAGACTCAAACTCTGAAGAGGTGTTTTCTGAACTATCTAGAGATGAGCTAGTTTCCAGTTTAACTGAAATTCTGGAAATCAATGTTATGCTTAGTATCAAATACAAAAAGCTGAGAAAGCTCTTTGCATCTGAAACTAAGAAAAAGTTTTAAAACTATCCAAAGATGCTGAGTCATCCTCTTGTTTAGAAAAGTTTATTCCAAGCATGAACAATATTCTTAAGGAATATGACTTGAGCTTCAGGAAGTTCTTATCTAGAGGTATTGGAAGAAGTCAACTTGCCTATATGATATATGCAGTTAGTGGAAACAAGAGAGTTGGTATAGGCTATGAGGGTGAAACCCCATACAAACTTGAACCTGTAGATGATATGAAAATCACATACAAGCCCTTGTATGATCAGTTCAAGTATGGCCACTCCCATGATATTAGGCTCACATCACATGCTAAGAGTTTTCATATTACACGCACTAAGAAGCATGTGACACAAAATAGAAAATATCATGTTGCTCAAACTAAGGAATATCATGCTGTACCTCTTGTTAATTATCATGCTAAACCCAAGTTCAATCAGAACTTGAGGAGAACTAACAAGAAAGGACCCAAGAAAATGTGGGTACCTAAGGAGAAGATAATTTTTGTTGCAGATATCCTTGGCAGCAAAGAAGATAAAGCAAAACATGTCATGGTACCTGGACTCTGGGTGCTAGCGGCACATGACGGGAAAAATGTCCATGTTCCAAGACCTGGTGCTTAAGTCTGCTGGAGAAGTCAAGTTTGGAAGAAATCAGAAGGGCAAGATCATTGGCTCAGGAACCATAATGTTGGTAACTCTCCTTCCATAACTAATGTACTTCTTGTAGATGGATTAGCTCATAACTTATTGTCCATAAGTCAATTAAGGGACAATGGTTATGACATAATCTTCAATCAAAAGTCTTGCAATGCTGTAAGTCAGAAGGATGGCTCAATCCTATTTACAAGCAAGAGAAAGAACAACATTTACAAGATTGATCTTCAAGATCTTAAGAATCAGAAGGTAACTTGTCTTATGTCTGTTAGTGAAGAGCAGTGGGTCTGGCACAGAAGATTAGGCCATGCTAGTTTGAGAAAGATTTCTCAGATTAACAAACTTAATCTGGTCAGAGGACTCCCTAATCTGAAATATATATCAGATGCTCTTTGCGAAGCATGTCAGAAAGGGAAGTTTTCCAAACCTGCACTCAAGTCTAAGACTGTTGTATCTTCCTCTAGGCCGCTAGAACTTCTGCACATTGATATGTTTGGCCTAGTCAAATCAGCATCTGTCAGAGGGAAGAAATATGGATTAGTCATCGTATATGATTATAGCAGATGGACATGGGTAAATTTCTTGAAACACAAGGATGAGTCAGATACAGTGTTCTTTGACTTCTGCACTCAGATCCAATCTGAGAAAGAGTGTAAAATCATAAAGGTCAGAAGTGATTATGGTGGCGAATTTGAGAACAGATTCTTTGAGAATTATTTCAAATAAAATGGTATTGCACATGATTTCTCTTGCCCTAGAACTCCATAACAAAATGGAGTTGTAGAGCGAAAGAATAGGACTCTACAAGAAATGGACAGAACCATGATCAATGAAACCAATATGGCTAAGCATTTCAGGGCAGAAGCAATAAATACTGCATGTTATATTCAGAATAGAATCTCTATAAGACCTATTCTCAATAAGACTCCTTATGAATTGTGGAAGAACAGAAAGCCCTGTTTGAACAAGAAGTGTTCTGATCGATATTCTTAGTTTTGATGATAACATTATATATGAATTTTGTATAAGACAATATGGTACTCTAATCCTATGAATTTTCCATTTCAGGAAATATATAAAGAGTATGCACAATTCAGCGCAAGAAGCACTGACTCAGAAGGTTCAAGTATGCAACATCAGAACATGGTCTAGCAAGACACCAGAAGATGGTCAAGCAGAATCAAAACATGGTCTATTGAAGCATGAGAAGAACTTGAGTTCAGAAGCAGAAGCACTGAAGTTCTTATGGTATCACGCTAGAAGCACTTCAAAGTCAGAAGACAAGAAGATGCTCTGCACCAAGCTGTTTGACTCTGATTAATTCAAACGTTGTATCTACAAACATCAGATCATAAGCAAGTACAAGATGGCAGGCTACTCTGACTGACAAAAGGAACGTTAGAAGCTATTAAAGGCAAAGTCAGTTAAAGCAGGAAAAGCAAGGCTCGAGGTAGTTGACAAAAGAGTGAAACATTAAATGCAATGTTGTACGGATCACGCAACGCATTGAATGCTCCCAACGGTCATCTTCTCAAAACGCCTATAAATAGTGAAGTTCTGATCAGAAGCAAGGTTACAACACTTAATACGAACAACTCTTGCAAACTTGTTGAAACGCTGTTGAATCAAACTTCACCTTCAACCTCACTTCATTTGTAATATCTTGGTGAGATTTAAGCTTAGAACTCAAGAGAAATATCACAATTGTGATTATAGCTTATTAAGAAGCATTGTAATACTCTTGTAAGAATTTGTTTACATTAATTTGTAAAAGGTTCCTAGAGTAATCAAGGTGTGATCAGAATACTCTAGAAGACTTAGAGGGTATCTAAGTGGAGAACCATTGTAATCAAGGTTGATTAGTGGATTAAATCCTCAGGTGAGGTAAATCACTCTAAGGGGGTGGACTGGAGAAGTTTCGTTAACAACGAACCAGGATAAAAATCATTGTGCAATTGTTTTTATCTTAATAGTTTTTAAAGTCACACTTATTCAAACCCCCCTTTCTAAGTGTTTTTCTATCCTTCAATTGGCATCAGAGCGCCGGTTCTAAGGTGCAAGCACTTAACCGTGTTAGAAAAGATTCATGAAGAGAAAAACACTAAGTCAAGATGGGTGATACTCCAACACCTACATCTACATCTGGCTCTGCTGAGCAATACAATGGAAATGGTAACAATGGCTACACTAGACCACCAGTATTCGATGGTGAAAACTTTGATTATTTGAAAGATAAACTCGAAAGTTACTTTCTTGGATTAGATGGTGACTTATGGGATCTTCTGGAGGATGGTTACAAACATCCTGTCAAAGCTAGTGGAGTAAAGCTGACAAGACAAGAAATGAGTGATGATCAAAAGAAGCAATTCAAAAATCATCACAAGTCAAGGACTGTTTTGCTGAATGCTATCTCTCACGCTGAATATGAGAAGATATCTACCAGGGAAACTGCCCATGACATCTTTGAATCCTTGAAGATGACTCACAAAGGAAATTCCCAAGTCAAGGAGACAAAAGCTCTTGCATTAATCCAGAAGTATGAAGCCTTCAAGATGGAGGATGATGAAAACATTGAAACAATGTTCTCAAGATTTCAAACTCTAACTGCTGGATTAAGAGTTCTTGACAAGGGATACACAAAGGCTGATCACGTCAAGAAGATCATCAGAAGCTTGCTAAGAAGATGGGGTCCAATGGTGACTGCATTCAAAATTGCCAAGAACCTAAATGAAGTCTCTCTTGAAAAATTGATCAGTGCTATGAGGAGTCATAAAATTGAGCTAGATGCTAATGAACCTCGAAAGAAAGGTAAGTCTATTGCATTAAAATCTAATTATAAAAAATGCACTAACGCTTTTCAAGCTGAAGAAGAAGATTCTGAAGAATCAGAATCAGAAGAAGAAGATGAATTTTCCATGACCTCTAGAAGGGTAAACCAAGTCTGGAAAAGAAAGCATAGGAAGTTCAAGAACTTCAAAAGTTCTAAGAAGCCTGAAAAAGGAGAATCTTCTGGAAGCAAAAGATATGACAAGAAGAAGGTCACGTGCTTTGAGTGCAATGAGCCAGGACATTACAAGAATGAGTGTCCAAAGCTTCAGAAGGAGAAGCCCAAGAAGAAGTTTCATAAGAAGAAAGGTCTTATGGAAACTTGGGATGATTTAGATTCATTAGAATCAGAATCAGACTCTGAAGGCGAGCATTGCGCTGATGGCCACAGTTGATGATGGATTAGAATCTACATCAGAATCAGATTCTGAAGAGGTATTTTCTGAACTATCTAGAGAAGAGTTAGTTTCCGGTTTAACAGAACTTCTGGAACTCAAGGCTCATCTTAGTATCAAATACAAAAAGCTGAAAAAGCTATTTGAATCTGAAACTAAGAAACTGGAAATAGAAATTTCTGAACTGAAGGAAAAATTTTTAAAATTATCCAAAGATGTTGGATCTCCTTCTGACTCAGAAAAGTCTATTCCCAGTCTGAACAATATTCTTAAAGAATATGACTTGAGCTTTAGAAAGTTGTTATCTAGAGGTATTGGAAGAAGTCAACTTGCCTCTATGATATATGCTGTTAGTGGAAACAAGAGAGTTGGCATAGGCTATGAGGGTGAAACCCGATACAAACTTGAACTTGTAGATGATATGAAAATCACATACAAGCCCTTGTATGATCAGTTCAAGTATGGACACTCCCATGATATTAGGCTCACATCACATGCTTAAATCTTTCACATTACACACTAAGAAGCATGTGACACAACCTAGGAAATATCATGTAACTCATAATAAGAATTATCATGCTGTACCTCCTGTTGTTTATAATGCTAAACCCAAGTTCAATCAGAACTTGAGGAGAAATAACAAGAAAGGACCCAAGAAAATGTGGGTACCTAAGGAAAAGATCATTCCCGTTGCAGATACCCTTGGCTGCAAAGAAGACAAAGGAAAGCATGTCATGGTACCTGGACTCTAGGTGCTCTCGACACATGACGGGAAGAAGGTCAATGTTCCAAGACCTGATGCTTAAATCTGCTGGAGAAGTTAAGTCTGGAGGAGATCAGAAGGGCAAGATAATTGGCTCAGGAACCATAAGTACTGGAAACTCTCCTTCTATAACTAATGTTCTTTTGGTAGATGGATTAGCTCATAACTTGTTGTCCATAAGTCAATTAAGTGGCAATGGTTATGACATAATATTTTATCAAAAGTCTTGTAAGGTTGTAAGTCAGAAGGATGGCTCAATCCTATTTACAAGCAAGAGAAAGAACAACATTTACAAGATTGATCTTCAGGATCTTAAGAATCAGAAGGTAACTTGTCTTATGTCTATTAGAGAAGAGCAATGGGTCTGGAACAGAAGATTAGGCCATGCTAGTTTTAGAAAGATTTCTCAGATTAACAAACTAAATCTGGTTAGAGGACTCCCTAATCTGAAATACAAATCATAGGACTCCCTGCATTCAAGTCTAAGAATGTTGTTTCTTCCTCTAGGCCGCTAGAACTTCTGCACATTGATCTGTTTGGCCCGGTCAAAACAGCATCTGTCAGAGGGAAGAAATATGGATTAGTCATCGTAGATAATTATAGTCACTGGACATGGGTAAAGTACTTGAAACACAAAGATGAGTCTCATTCAGTGTTCTTGGAATTCTGCACTCAGATTCAATCAGAGATAGAGTGTAAAATGATAAAGGTCAAAAGTGATCATGGTGGCGAATTTGAGAACAGATTCTTTGAGGTTTACTTCAAAGAAAATGGTATTGCCCATGATTTCTCTTGCCCTAGAACTCCACAGCAAAATGGAGTTGTAGAGCGAAAGAATAGGAATCTACAAGAAATGGCCAGAACCATGATCAACGAAACCAATATGGCTATGCATTTCTGGGCAGAAGCAATAAACACTGCATGTTATATTCAGAATAGAATCTCTATTAGACCTATTCTTAATAAGACACCTTATGAATTGTGGAAGAACAGAAAGCCCAACATTTCGTATTTTCATCCTTTGGATGTGTTTGTTTTATTCTGAATACTAAAGATCATCTGAGTAAGTTTGATTCTAAGGCACAGAAGTGTTTCCTTCTTGGATATTCTGAACACTCTAAATGCTACATAGTATACAATACTGAAACATTGATTGTTGAAGAATCAATCAATATCAGATTTGATGATGATCTTGGTCTTGAAAAGCCATAGCAGTTTGAGAATTTAGTAGATATAGATATCTCAATTTCAGAAGTTGAAAAACTAAGAAGCAAAGTATCAGAAGCTGAAGAACCCAGAAGCAAAGTATCAGAAGATCAAGTTGTTGCTTCCTTAAAGAATCTCAGAATTTCTGAAGAGCCAACTGTCAGAAGACCTTCTAGACTCAACTCTGCTCACCCAGAAGATGTCATTCTTGGAAAGAAAGATGATCCTATCAGAACAAGATCTTTTCCGAAGAAAATCAGTACGGACATATGATCAGAATGAGAAGATGAGAAGTTCTAACTCTTTCAGAATCAAAGTTAAAGAAAAACAGCTGTCACCAGCTTTTCCAGAAGTTGAACACGTGTTCACTCTATTTGGACAAGCATGCGTGCAACTAATGAGACGCCGCCCTATATAACTATGCAAATCATTTCAAATTTCACGTTATCCCACCTAACGTCATTCATCATAAAATGCATTTGATTTTCTTGATTCTATAACTGTTCATTCTCATAATTTCATTGCATTCTTTTTCAAATCCGTATCTATATAAACACCCTTCATCAAATCATTTTCTCTTTTACGCATTCATTCTCTCTCCTATTTATGCACTTCTGCAACCTTTTTGCCCTATTTTCTTACCCTAAAAGAAAGAAACCTAGAAATCTCAGTTGTGTAAAAATGGCTGCTTCTTCATCACATATTGCTGAATCTTTGTCTCCTCCTCAACAACATCATCAAGAAGAAGAAGAACTATTTTTTCCACTGCTCACTTGCTCAATTCCTCTGGAAGATTTAGAAGTAATTTGTGAGTTGATGGTTGACATTGATAATCTGGAAGAACATGGGTGTCATATCAGAGATAATATGATCTTTCAAGGATGGTCATCATTGTTTCGTGAGTTCTGTGGACCAGTCTATCCTGACTTGGTAAAAGAGTTCTGGGCTTATGCTTTCGTCATTCCTAAAGCAATACTTCCATTTGTTCATGGAAGATTCTTCTCAATCACTGAAGACACTTTGCGAATGCTGTTTGATTTGAGAGAGCCTGTTGGTGCTTTTGAACTCTCTCGTAGAGCAAACTGGGATCATGTTCTTGCCGAACTATACCCAGATGTGACGAAAACCAAGAATGTCAAGGATTTGAAGGACATTTACAAAGTGTGGACAAAGATTCTTCTAGGTTGTTTCTATCATAGAAAAGCGACCTGTTCACCAAACTTCGTCAACAAAGACCAACAATACATCATGTATTGTATTGGTACTCAGAAGAAGGTTGATGTTCCTTACATCATTTTCAATCATATGTGGAATTCTGTAAGGGATACCAGAGATGAGCACAGAACCAAGAAAGGAAATGTTATTCCCTTTGGGAGAATCATTACCAATCTTCTGGTCCAAACCAAGATGGTAGAAAAACTGGAATCTGCTGGAGTTATCAAGGATCCTGTTACTATCACTGGAAGTATCTTGAATGCCAATACCTTGAGGAAGATGAATCTTATTCAAGTTATTAGAAATGCTCCTCAATCTATTCCAGGAATAAGAAACAGAAGAGGCCCTGTGCTAGCTGAGTTTGAAATGTTCTTCAGAAATGAACAACCTGATATTAAGGTTCATTATCTGAACGTTCTCAAGGAAGGTGGTGCTATTGATGCTCCTACTAGAGTAAGTCGTCAGAGACTTTCTACTTCCAAGGCTGGAGTATCAGAAGTTGTTCCTGAAGTTATCGCCAACAAAGAAAGAAGGACAAAGCGTAAGTATGATCTTCCTTCTGTCAATGAGGAGAAGAATAATCAAGAAGAAGTTGCGGGAGAAGTTGATGAAAATGTTGTTGTTGAAAATGAGAATATAGAACAAGAAGATGTTGAGAAAAAGAAGAAAAAGAAGTAGTCCAAGAAAGAAAAGAAAGAAGATGATGAGAAAAATGATGAGAAGGACGTAGAGAAGAAGAAGAAGAAGAAGAAAAAAAATAAGAAGAAGAAAAAGAAAGTTGTTGAAGTTGAAAAGAGATCAGAAGAAGAAGTGAATCAAGAAGAAGTAAATAAGGAAGAAAAGAAGGAAGCTGCCAGAAAGAGAGAAATTTTTCTAGCAAAGGTGAAGACTGTTTATGAGAAGAAGAAGCGAAAGGCTATGGAAGATGATTCTGAGAGGCCTCAGAAGAAGAGCACTTCAGGTATTCATATTTCTGAACCTAACTCTGTTTCAGTTTTAAGTTCAAAATTTGTACCAACAGAAGTTCCTGCTGTCGCTACCGCGAAAAATGATCAGAGTCGCCACCAATATATTTATCCCATCACGGGAAAGGAATACCAGGAAACCTATCTCAGAACAAGAACAAGGTCTTTCGACCAGAGAACAGGGTACGGGAGTTGGTTACGCAAGGGGAATGTGCTAGCACCCCTCACGCCCATCGTACTCGATGGTATCCACCTAGGTTTGTTTCTATCTAAAGGGTGTCTATGTCTAAACCTAAATGCGAATGAATGTAAAAGAAACACGGGGAAAAGGAGGAGTTATTTACAAGTGTGCTCGCTTAGGCCCCGCGACCCAATGCCTACGTATCCCTTCCAGGAATCAGAGCGACCGTAGTTCGGCTCAATAGTTTCTATGTTTTTGTGTTTTTTAGTTGAACAGAGGTTAAAGTCGCACTCCACGATGCTCGACCTTTGGAGACTTATACGCCTAATTATGGAATGGATTCAACATGTTCTTAAGAATGCCACGAGGGCGAGAGACAGAAGAGAGTTTGGGTGTTTCGAATTGATCCCTTAATGATTTTCACTTTTTTATTAATGTTTTTTAAGTGTTTTATTTGTATTTTTTAGAGGGATTTTATTTTGAGTATTTGTTAGGTGTTTTAGTGTTGTAAAAGAAAAAGAATGAGAAAAGGGGGAGACTAGCCTATCTTCTAAACCTAGAGTTATTAACAAGGCTAATCCTAATTAAAGACTAACCTAACATCCAAGGGGAATTAACTAAGAAGAAAGTTGTTTAAGTTGACTAAAGTCAACTTTTAACAACTAGGGGCATTTTAGGCATTTCTCAAAATATGAAAATATTCACACAAAAAGAATTAAAATCTAAACTAACCATGAAAATATTCACAAGCAATTTGTTTTTATTCATTTCAAAACTATTTCAAAAATTAAAACTAAAAGCTATTCATTTATTTTCTATGTATGAACCAATAAAAAATTTAAGAAAATCAACCATTAAAATCAATTAAAAATCTAAAAATAAAATCTATGGATTGTTAAAATTCTAGTTGACTAGAAAACAATTTTTATCATTTTTATTTAAAGGAAAATTCAATTAATAAGCAAAAGGAGATAAAAGAAAACTATTATTGTTAATTTTTTTTTTTATGTCAACAGGGGGTGTACCAGCAGTTAACACTTGACTGGAATTCAATTATAAGGTGAACTGGGTCTAAATCAGGGGTGGTGAATATCAGTTGCGTCTAGGCCCAAGTCTTATGCGTTGTGGTGTACTAGCAAGCCAGGGTTGCGTTCCCAAAAATGCCTAAGTCCTAATCAGCATGGCCCAATTTCATTCATTAATTCCATTGATTTTTACTCAGCCCTTTTTTGTTATTTACATGGTCTTCTATAGAATATGAACGTGACAAAAGATAAAAATAGCACCTGAGATGAATTGGACAATCCCCAACTTAAGTCAAGTAAGACAAAAATCAATCAATGGCCAATCAAATCATGCCACCGCGCCAGCTCATCATATGAATAAGGACAAAATAAGGATAAGACAAAAAAAGACTCAGCAAATGAGGGAAAGCCACGTCGAGGGCTTCATGAATACCAAGCAGACGCCGGAACTAACTTCCGGCCGTCTTCTCCGGCGAATCTCCACCGCGCACAAACTCAAACTCGCCGAGAAATTGACCAAACCACCACTATTCCACTCTGTTTCTTCCACTGAGTTCAAATCCGACCTCCATTTCTCCTAGCTCTCTCTAACTCCCAAACCAGAGTCAAATTTGAAGACCTAATGTAACTAAAATTCACCAAAACGCAATCTAAGGACATCATCACACTAACACACATGCACTGAGATTGAAAACAGGATTCACATTCAAGGAGATTCACACTTATATCACAGAATCATACGACTATATTCACACATACAAGATGCAATATGAGCTAATTTATATCACTGATATGCTGAGAAGGATCCGAATGACTTACTTGTTTAGTTCTTGATCCAAAGCATACAAATAGAAAACTTCTATAGCTGCTGTAATCCTCTCCGAATCTTGATGAGGTGATGACTAATCCTTAGATCGTAGCAAGAGGACGCTGATGAAATGTCGAATTCGAACGAAAAAGAAAACCTCTACGAGCTGCTTCTGCTTCCTTGAATCTTGAGGATGATGAACAGTAGAAATGAGTAGTAGATTCTGAGAAATAAACTTAGAATCTTGGTGATGATAAGAATAAGATCTTGATTCACTTAGAGAAGATAGATGATGATTCAATGGTGAGAGTGATGAAGGTTGAGGGTGGTTCGTGGTGGTTGAAGGTGGTGGATGATGAAGATGAAGGTGGTGGTTGAGGAGTTTGTTACGGTTGTTGTAACAAACTTTTTGGTGGAAGAGAGTGGAGAGAGAAAAGGAGAGAGCGAAGAGAGAATGGAAGAATGGAATCTGAAAAATGAATGTGTCGTCTGAGATTTAGGAAGGGTTTTAGTTTATATATGGGAGGTGAGCGTGTATGGTGTTGTGGTGTGGAACATGTAGGGTATATTTTCTTCCTTCTACTTAGTGAGCAAGTTTTACCCCTTGTAGCAAGTTCTCACGTGTCTTTTTTTTTAGCTTTTGTGCATGGGCTTTTATAGTAATTGGGGATGTACCGGTGTTATGGTGTGTAGCATTGTAGTGTAGCTTCTCCTTGGATTTTATGTATCAAAGCTCATGCATGGCCATTCGTGGAGCTCACTTTGGAGTCTTATAACTCTAGCCAAGCTTCATCATTTGTTTCAAATTTGTGCTCAATGGAAAGAAGGCATGGAGGACAAGAGGTTTTATGTTTGGAGATTTTTGAAATGAAGTTTGGAACCAAGTGTAATGTACCCTCAAAGTCACTGAAAGCACTTTTTAAAACATGTCATGGTTATTCTGCCACGCACGCGCCTGTATGGTCCTCATTGCCTGCCAATTTGCCATTTTCGAGTGCAACACTTTGAGGTCTCATAATTTGCTAACCATTTACCAAAATTCCATGAATTAGATATCCATTAAAAGAGGACATGGAGGAGAATAGCTTAATGTCATAATGGATTCAAGAGAACGCTTGTATTCTCCAAAAATTGGCTCCAAAGATGGCACACCATGTGCTTGATGAAATTCCTTACGCGTGGCCTAAGCTCTGGCCCATGCATTTAGCAACGCGTGATTTGGTCATGGTGGAACTTTGAGCCTTTGCATCTTCTTCAATACTTATCTTATGGCCATGATCTTTCATTAGTTGTGTAGAGGGCATGGAGGAGAAAAGAATGATACCAAGCTTGCACTTGATAGCCACCTTTAATGATCTTAGATTAGCTTCCAATATGGCACACCAAGTGTTCGAGCAAATGCTTGCTCGTGCCCAGAAAATATGCCAGCAACATGACTTAGATAACTTGGGATCTTCCAACTTTGCATTTCTATAATTTTTGATTCACAGTTCAAATGAAGAAATTTCCAACTACACAATTGTAATATGCTATGAGATGAACATTTTTCATTTTAATCATGTTTCCAAATGACCTCTTAATTCACATGAAATATGGGCTTGAAGTCAGCATCTTAACCATTCTCAAAGCTCTTCCAAATTTTTCTAAGTATTAGAACTTTCCCTTTATGGAACCTTCACATCTCAACTACTTTCTATTTTGGGCAGGTTTTAGTTATTTCTTGATTTTTATCATTTCTTTGACTTTCTTTGACCGATTCTTTACCAAAAGTCAGTATATGACAGTTGACTCTGATTTTGACCCAAAAGTCGACTTTTCCCGTTTTTTTCTGATTCCAGACGAATTTCCCGATTAATCCATTTCCGATCTAATTCTCAATCCACTTTCAACCCAAGAAACTCCAATGAATGATATTTCTTCAAGGCAACTATACTTCACACCCAAAATCATCTCCTGATTAAATTTCGACCAAAAAGTTAACAGCGTTGACTTTGGTCAAAGCCCTAATTGGAATGCCTGATGAACTTGAGAATTGTATCTATTAATCAAGGCTTTGACTTGGAAATGATGAAACCCTGATTTTAGGAGGACTTCAATGGGAATGATGCCATACAATCAGATATCAAATCTTCTCTTATTTTTTATCAGGAATTTCTTCTGCAGAAGCTCTTTTCTTATCAATTCTGAATAGTAACCATGATGTGGATGAATGTAATGGATGAATGGCCTAGATGAGGTATGCACATGAATGTAAGGTGAGGGCCAATTGGGGAATAAATAAGTGGGCAAATTTTGGGGTGCAACAGCTGCCCTTATTCAATCTTCTTGAACCTGAATGTATGGACGACACACGTTCGAGACATTTGAGGTATAAGTGGATTGAATACCCAAAAGTACCATCAAAATTTGCATTTCATGGTATAGCAAAGAGCGTTGAATATTATCAAAGGATACCAACCGAAGGTGGATCTTAAACAAATTGCTAACCTTAGTTAGACTTGAAAGAAACATAACCGCAAAGTGGCTCTACAAAATAGAAACCATCCGTAGACAACTCTTCCAAACTGCTAACCTTAGTTAGACTTTGAAAAAGAGACACAACCGTAGCGTGGCTCGACAAGGAAGAAACCATCCGTAGACGACTCTAGCAAACCGCTAACCTTAGTTAGACTTTGAAAATGAAGACACAACCGTAGCATGGCCCCACAAGGAAGAAACCATCCGTAGACGACTCTACCAAACTGCTAACCTTAGTTAGACTTTGAAAATGAAGACACAACCGTAGCGTGGCCCCACAAGGAAGAAACCATCCGTAGACGACTCCACCAAATTGCTAACCTTAGTTATACTTTGAAAAAGAGACACAACCGTAGCGTGGCTCGACAAGGAAGAAACCATCCATAGACGACTCTACCAAACTGCTAACCTTAGTTAGACTTTGAAAATGAGACACAACCATAGCGTGGCTCGACAAGGAAGAAACCATCCGTAGACGACTCTACCAAACTGCTAACCTTAGTTAGACTTTGAAAATGAGACACAACCGTAGCGTGGCTCGACAAGGAAGAAACCATCCGTAGACGACTCTACCAAATTGCTAACCTTAGTTAGACTATGAAAAAGAGACACAACCATAGCGTGGCTCCCCAAGGAAGAAACCATCCGTAGACGACTCCACCAAATTGCTAACCTTAGTTAGACTTTGAAAAAGATTGCTAACCTTAGTTAGACTTTGAAAAAGAGGCACAACCGTAGGGTGACTCTAGATCTGAAAAGGTATGCCAATAATCATTGGACTTTATTGAGGAGGACTAGTAACGACTAGACTCTTATTAGGGATGTTTATGAACAATGGATTCAAAAGCGGTGCCAATAACTATTGGGCTTGACTGAAAGAAAGGCTAGTGACAACTAGAACCAATCAAGGGATGCCAGTAAACATTGGGCTTTCAAGAAGATATTGATGTTTGCGAAGCATAAGAATTACCTGGATCCCTCAGGCCAAAGGCGGGGTGTAACCCTTCAAGGGTGGCAATCATTCGAATTGCCACATACATAGTATGGATTTCAAATGATTGAAAAATGAGATGGGTTGAATGCCCACCCTCATTCGCACTCTATTATGCACACGGCATGCGGGAAAATAACCAAAACAAGACTAGTAACGACTAGACTCGACACGCGGATGACAGTAACCACTGAACAATCACGGAGATGTTGATGCTTACGAAGCATAAAAGTTACATGGATCCCTCAGGCCAAAAGGCGGGGTGTAATCTTCAAGAGTGGCATTCATTCGAGTTGCCACACACCAAGTGTGATTACCCAAATGATTGAAAAATGAGATGGGTTGAATGCCCACCCTCATTCGCACTCTAATCTGCACGCAGCATACGGGAAAATAACCAAGGCAAACTTGCAAGAAGCAAGAGATATCCCTTATGCAAAAGGCAGTAAGGGGACTCATAAAAAGTGAATACAAAGAGAGGACTGGTGACGACCAGACTCTACTAGAGGATGCCAGTAAATACTGGACTTTGAAGGAGGTATTATTATTCACGGAACATCAGAACTACATGGTTCCCTCAGGCCAAAAGGCGGGGTGTAATTCTTCAAGAGTGACATTCATTCGAATTGCCACACACAAAGTATGGGTTATCCAAACGATTGAACTCAACAAACGGGAAATAACCATAAAGACAATGATCTTGACGAAGAAAGACTTTGTATCCAATCCACACTGGAGGGAGAAAGTGAGACTTCTTCTGGGGATATATTACCTTGTGCCTTTGAAGCACATACAAACTTGGCTTATGAATTGATGCATGTTTGAATTTTTCCATGGCGTAATGCTCCATATTTATGGAAATGCTACGCGTTTTTATAGATGCGATGACTTCTATATGCAAGAGAGGATGGATGAACATCGGAGAGAGCCTTTTGTCTGAAGGACTCTGTGGGGATCCCTCTCGATGTCTTGACTTTGTAAGGCCACACCAGATGGTTTCTGGATTATCCTCAGTATGCGACTTCTGCAGGGGAATAACTCGCACCAGAAGACTTGTGAGGAAGAAGGCATGATGGCCTTTTTGAGATACATCAGCATCATCATGCTTGGAAACTTGAAGATTGCACCTCCCCCTTTGAACTTCCCCATATTTTTTGAAGGATAAGGGAATCTAATCAGCACTACATAGAGTTTGGGCCACAGATGAGAGCTCCAAAGAGAATTAAACTCTGGTATTCAGAAGAAAAGAAACCCTGGGGCTCCAACTCGAGGGAGATGCCCGGCTGACACTTCTTGAAGCGTGGGTACTGGCATCTGACCGTACTGAAGGATCGGAGATTCCTGCAAAGAAAAATCAAGCAAACATGCCCCAGGTATGGTGGCTCGACCTCGTCCACCATCCCAAGTACCCAAAATCTTAAGCAAGTTTATTTGTTTTAGATCATGTTCCTTTTGTAAGACCTCAATGTTAGAAATGCAATGCTTATCAAAATAACTGGACGCTTTTGTAAACAAAACAGTAAAAAATAAAATGAGGTGGGAATTTTTTAGTGAAATATCTTTTCATTAATGAAAATTTGCCCAACGTAGGCGAGTACATCAGGAAGTAGCCCCTTAAAGAGGTGGCTACCAAAAAGAAAACAAATAGCATTTACAAACATGGCAACGTAAGAAAAAGATTCCGTTGGGTTCCGATCTTGCTATGCCTTGCAGACCTTCGACGTTCCTTCCGCTTTGCTTTCGGAAATTGATGAATGGATTGATCTTTACCCTTCTGATTCCTCCAGTTATGGCGACTAGCTGTGCTCAAAGATCTACTGCACGACGCAGTCTTTCGCTTTTTTGTCCCTCTTTTGCCTGGACCGCCCTTTCGGGTTTTCAGTCCACCAGGACCCATTTTTTGCCTAAGTCGCCCTTTCGAGTTTTCAACTTAGCGGGTGTACTTTATTTCTTTTTCATTCTTTTTCCTGATTTTTTCCTTTTCTTTTATTTTATTTTGATCAGGTCTATGTGAAGTATTTTTTAACTGCGTCGGCATTCACGGGGAGTGGAAAGTCCTCACCATCCATAGTTGAGAGGATCATGGCGCCACCTGAGAATACTTTCTTTACGACATAAGGCCCTTCGTAATTCGGAGTCCACTTACCCCTAGGGTCATTGTGAATAGGCAGGATCTTCTTGAGCACAAGGTCACCAACCTGAAAGTGTCGAGGACGAATCTTCTTGTCGAAGGCTTTCTTCATCTTCTTTTGATAAGCTTGCCCATGGCATATAGCCGCTAATCTCTTTTCATCAATGAGGTTCAGTTGATCAAATATGGTCTGAACCCAATCAGCTTCACTGAGCTTCACATCTGTCAATACCCTTAATGAAGGAATCTCGACCTCAACCGGAAGGATTGCTTCCATGCCATACACCAATAAGAAAGGAGTTGCCCCTGTGGAAGTGCGCACCGAGGTACGATAACCATGTAAAGCAAAGGGCAACATCTCATGCCAATCCTTATAAGTGACCACCATCTTCTGTACAATCTTCTTGATATTCTTATTGGCCGCCTCAACTACACCATTCATCTTTGGCCTGTACGGGGATGAATTATGGTGTTTGATCTTGAAATCCTCACATAATTCCCTCATCATCTTGTTATTGAGGTTGGATCCATTATCAGTGATAATTTTCTCAGGAACCCCATAACGACAGATTATATTGTGCTTGATGAAACGAGTCACTACTTGCTTAGAGACATTTACATAAGAAGCAGCTTCGACCCACTTGGTGAAATAGTCAATAGCAACGAGGATGAAACGATGTCCATTAGAGGCGGTGGGCTTAATTTCCCCAATCATATCGATGTCCCACAGAGCAAACGGCCAGGGAGATGTCAACATATTCAGAGGAACTGGAGGTACATGGACCCTATCTGCATACACTTGACATTTGTATCATACCACCACATGGCTGAAACAATCATGCTCCATGGTCGACCAATAATAACCCGCTCTCAATATTTTTCTAGCCATGGTGTGTCCACTTGCGTGTGTACCAAAGGATCCTTCATGCACTTCTTGTATGATCTTTGCTGCTTCGTGTCTATCCACGCATCTGAGCAACACAGAATCAAAATTCCTCTTGTACAACACACCCCCAGCAAGGAAGAACTTGGAAGATAATCTCTTTAGAGTTTTCCTATCCGTAAGGGAAGCACCCTCAGGATACTCTTGGGTATCTAGAAATTTCTTAAAGTCATAAAACCATGGTTTCTCATCAGGCACGTTATCAATGACGCCACAGAATGCGGGCTCATCCAACCTTTAGATCACAATTGAAGGCGCTTCGTTGTCCCATTTAACTTTGAACATGGATGCTAAAGTGGCCAAAGCATCAGCCAAATGATTTTCTTCTCGTGGGATGTGATCAAAGGTGATCTCATCGAAATATTGAGCCAATTTCAGAACATGTTCTCTATAGGGAATCAAATTGGGGTGGCGTGTTTCCCAATCTCCATTGATCTGACTAATCACCAAAGAGGAATCTCCATAAACTGCGAGATTTTTAATCCTCAAATCAATGGCAGCCTCAATACCATATATGCAAGCCTCATATTCAGCCACATTATTAGTACAATCAAAACAAATCCTGGCCGTGAATAGAATATGAAAACCTGTCGGAGAAGTAAGCACAGCACCAATACCATTGCCCAATGCATTAGAAGCACCATCGAACACAAGCGTCCATCGCGCCCCTGGTTCTGGTCCTTCCTCTTGATCTTGACTATTAGAAGTCTCTGCCACACACATTATATCCTCATCAGGAAACTCAAAGTGCATAGTCTGGTAATCATCCACAGGTTGATGCGCAAGATAATCAGCGATCACACTACTTTTAATGGCTTTCTGTGTAGTGTATTGTATGTCATATTCTGTCAAGATCATTTGCCAACGGAAAATCCTTGAAATCAACAAAGTGGTGTGAGTCAACATATACTGTCTCAGTCGGCGAGCAGCCCATGCCAAAGCACAGCAAGTTTTCTCGAGTAGTGAGTATCTTGATTCACAATCGGTTTCTTCAAGTGGACAAGGTGCTCCTCTTCAGTATGGGACTTTGCAATCATGTCGTCCACATAGACCTCGATCTCCTTATGAATCATTTCGAAACAAAGTCACCATAGCTCTTTGATAGGTTGCCACAACATTCTTCAACCCAAACGACATGACCTTGTAATAAAAAGTGCCCCAAGGCGTAATAAATGTTGTCTTTTCCATGTCTTCGGGTGCCATCTTTATTTGATTGTAACCAGAGAAATCGTCCATGAAGGAGAAAACCGAGAACTGAGCAGTGTTATCTACCAACACATCAATGTGAGGGAGCGGGAAATCATCTTTCGGGCTCGCTCTATTCAAATCTCTATAGTCGACACACATTCGTACCTTCCCATCTTTCTTAGGTACAGGTACAATATTGGCGACCCATGGTGGATAAACTGTTACAGTGAGAAAACCTGCATCAAACTGCTTCTGAACCTCTTCCTGGGTTTTCTTGGACATGTCAGGACGTGTTCTTCTGAGTTTTTGTTTGACAGGAGAAGAATCTTCTTTAAGAGGTAACCTGTGCACAACAATATCAGTATCTAATCCAGGCATATCTTCGTAAGACCAAGCGAAGATATCAGAATACTCCTTCAACATTCCAATCAACTTTTCTTTTACATCCTCATTCAAAGAAGCCCCTATTTTAACCTCCCTTCTCATCTCTTCGGTGCCAAGATTCACCGTCTCAATAGGCTCTTGATGTGGCTCGATCACTTTCTCTTCTTGTTTCAACAATCTGGCCAACTCATCAGAGAGTTCATAATCTTCTTCATCCCCTTCTTCAGCGATATAGATAGGATTGTCGAAGTCAGAACGAGGCATAGCAAGACCGTTATCAACAGAATCTGGAGGAGAAGTGGATCTGCATGCATTATGATTTATGCTTTATTTTAGAATGGAGGGATGATGATAAATAAGAAACGTTGCCTTTTTTTATTTATTTATAACAAATGTAAAATTAAAAAAGAAAGACAGGGAACAAAAATGTTTGAATGCAAAAACGTCCTTTTATTAATGATTTTAACATTGAAAAACAACAAATGATGCCCCACATGTGTTCACTGTGTCTTGAGCAGAACACAGGAATTATTGCATGATAAACAAAAACAAACAGTATTACTTTTGATCAAAAGCAATTGAGATGATGTCCTCGGACGACCAGTTGAGAAGCTTCTGTCCTGGGACACACGGCTTGATCCATTCTTCAATGTCATAATCGCTATCCATATCATCATCAGCAGCACAAACATGATCTTTGACAATGCCAGCACTAGAGAACTTGATCGGAACAAAGGTTCCGGGCTTCTTGGGGGCCCCATTAGATGAACTCTGACCCAACTGATATCCAATCCCACATTTATCCTGCTTGATTGGTAAATCCAAGACTCGGCCCCATCCTTCAGGATGACCAGATTCAACCACAACTTTAGCTTCCTTTAGTGAAGACATGGGGGCCTCCAACTTCTTATTTTCAACATAAGGGATCTTGATAGTCTGGACAGCCTCAAAGGCCTGGCAAGGCGTCTCGTGGACCTCTCCTTCCACCTCGATATATCTGAAGGACGCAAGATGACTTATCATGTGTTCTTCTTCCCCACATATTGTGACTATCTTTCCCTGAGTCGCAAATTTGAGTTTCTGATGCAATGTGGAAGTCACGGCCCCAGCAGCATGGATCCATGGACGTCCTAGGAGACAAATGTAAGACGGGTGGATATCCATCACAAAGAAAGTAATGGTGAAGAGCTGGGGGCCTATCATTATCGGCAAGTCAACTTCCCCAAACACTGATCTCTTTGAGCCATCAAAAGCTCTCACCGTCAGTTCACTCGGCCTTATCTCAACACCAGAATAATCTAGCCTCATCAAAGACGACTTCGGTAATACATTGAAAGAAGATCCATTATCCACGAGAACACGTGATAACATAGTCCCTTTACACTCCACTGATATATGCAAAGCTCTATTGTGGTTTCTACCTTCGGAAGGCAAGTCTGCATCAGTGAATCCCAATCCATTACCAGCGTTGATGTTTGACACCACTCCTTCAAGTTGATTCACTGAGATATCCGGCGGGACAAAGGCTGTACTTAAAAGTCTCAATAAAGCATTTCGATGTGTCTCCGAACACAGGAGCAACTGCAAAATCGAAATCTTTGACTGAGTTTGACTCAGTTGGTCAACCACTTTATACTCACTTTTCTTGATGATCTTTAGGAACTCTTCCATCTCTTTGGCCACAGTATCTTCAGAATTAGAGCTTTTCCACTGATCCACTGTATCTTCTACAACTCTTTTCCCTTTTGCTTGAGCTGGAGCTTCTGTATTATCATCGCGAGTATTCTGGGGAGGATTGAAAATACGACCACTCCTTGTCATTCTTCCAATGCCAACAACATTATCCACGTCTTCTTTCTCAACCGGAATTTTAATCTCATACTTGGCCCCTTGGTAGAAAACTTCTCCCCCATAATTCCACGGGACTGCTTTTTCACTGTTATACGGGACGGGACCAGGCAATGTAATGACCAAAGGAGGTGCTCTGGCAGGAATTGGAATCTTGGCAAGAATATACGGGATGGATGCCACATTGACTTCATTCTCAACTATTTCAGGATGTCGCACACGCTCAAACTGTAGATACGCATTATCCATCAACTGTTGAACCCCCCTTTTCACCTTATCACAAACTGAGGAAATGGCCATGCAGTCAGTACAGAACTCTCCACAACCAGAGTATAGACCCATCCTTAATAATTCCTCCTTCAATAATGGCAACAGAGAGCCCAATTCAATCACATCCTTGACCAAGCGAGTATCTTCAACGGACTCGATGGCATTTGCAGCGTGAGCTCCATGGGGAGGCATAGGATTCTGAACAACATTAGGTCCTTGAGTAGGAGTAAACTCAATGGCCTTAGAGTCGAGAAGATTTTGAACCTGATGCTTCAACGCTTTACAGTTGTCAATGCTATGTCCAGGTGCCCCAGAGTGGAATTCACATCTCGCATTGGCATCCCAATTAGCAGGCAACTTAGCAGGAGTGGCTAGAGTCCTCAATTGTACTAACTTCAAATCGAGGAGATATGGCAATACTTGTGCATATGTCATCGGGATCGGATCAAAAACCCTTTAGGCGCTTTCGGGGTATATTGACGTGGAGCATACCCTCGTTGCTGATGTTGCTGAAAAGGTGCATTTGGTATAGTCACAACGGCTACTTGTTGATAAGCATGGCCCTTGCCTTGACCATAGTAAGCAGCACTAGTCTCGCCTTCTCTTTTCTTGGCAAACCCACTGTATGGCTTCTTTCCACCAGTCCCAGAGGAGGAACTAGCAACACTTGGATTCTGTATTCTACCAGCCTTAATCCCACTTTCAATACGTTCACCAATCATGACCAAATCGGCGAAACTCGAGGATGCAGAGCAGTCGGAGTAATATTGGCCCTCTAAAGTGTTAGTGAACATGTCCATCATCTCTCTTTCCAGCATAGGTGGCTGGACTCTAGCCGCCAACTCGCGCCATTTTTGCGCATATTCTTTGAAGGACTCATTAGCTTTCTGGGCTAGATTCTGTAACTGAGTGCGATTTGGCGCCATGTCAACATTATACTGATATTGCTTTATGAAGGCCTCAACTAGGTCCCTCCAACTTCGGATATTAGCCCTCTCCAATCTCATGTACCATTCCAAGGATGCCCCAGTCAGGCTATCTTTGAAGAAGTGCATCAACAGTCCTTCGTCCTCAGAGTATACATGCATTTTGCGATAGTAAGCTCGGACATGTGTCTTAGGGCAAGTATTCCCCTTGTATTTTTCAAAGTCAGGTACCTTGAACTTCGATGGCACACGGACGCCAGGAACTAAACCCAAGTCGCTGATGTCCATACCAAGTCCTTGGCCTTCCATGGCCCTCATCCTTTCCTCCAGACCTCTAAACATCTTTCCAGCATCATGTGGAAATCCCCATTCACTTTCAGGAAACAAGTCTTCGTGTCGGTCCTCTTCCAACACGGGGATAGCAGCAGCCCTTCTGATTTGTTGTGTGGTTTTTCCTTTAGGAGTAGGCTGGGGATGCCCACAGGGATTACCTTGATTAGCAGCAGGAGGAATTACACCAGGTCCTCCGTTCACAGGTTCACCATTGACACGAATATCAGCAGAATTTCTTCGCGGGGGGTCCGCAACAACCTGAGCAACTGTGTCCATCCTGATTCTGAGCTCTTCTTGGCGATCAGCCATGCCTTGCATAACTTCCACGAACTGAGCCATCTGAGCAGTAACCTGAGTTCTCATCTGGATAAGATCATCCCTTAACTGATCCATTTGCAGTGAATGATTAGCCCTTGTGTAGTAGCGATGTGTAGGTGGAGGTGCAATTGCTGTAACAGAAAACCTGGTCAGTCAAACAAGAATACCATCTGGTGTACCTGTCATATATGAATGTATGAAATGCATGTGTGCATGCATATGTCATGTTTTTATTATTTTTAGGAACCTTTAGCTTTGTCTCAAACCAACAACACAAAATAATAGGAGAAATTGAAATACAACCAAGACGAATAAGAAAACTCCATTAGATTTGTAACCTAGTTCTTGACATAATCAGAATCACAAATTAATTCGCTCTCATGAGCCAACAAAATAAATAAATGGAACCAGGAACCCCATCCAACAAGTCTGGTGGTGATTCAAATAACAAGGCCATCACTAAGCGGGATCCTCCATGTCCACATGACGGAGGGGGCTTTCTCCAATGTTCTTATCGCTCCAGGCCTTCATTTCTTTGAAAAGCTTTTTGGTATCATCCTAGGTTGGCCTCTTAATGATCTCTTGAATCAGCAGGTCTTTTCTGAAGTGCATCGTTTCCACGTGGCGGTGCTTCAACTCCCAATACCTAGCTTCCTCTTGAACTTGGGCATTACTCTGATCCTATTCTCTTACCTAACCTTTCAGCTTTCGGAACTCTTCATAACATTTCTCTATCTTTCCTTGGCGTTCCAACAGGAGTTTGTCTGCTTTCTTACGACGAGCCTTTTCTAAATTGGCTTCTTCAGTCTGAATCTGGAGTCTTTTAGTCAACTCTGCCAACTGAGCCTCGTAATGTTCTTTCATCTTCTTTTCTTGGGTTTCGATAGATTTAGAGCCTATAGTCATTCTTGGCCTCTTTTGAGAAGTGCTCCCTCTAGCATACAATTCTTCGAGCTCTATTTCTCTTAATTTCAACTTATAGAGTGCGGAAAGCTTCTCTTGTCGAGCAGTATTCATCTCAACAAGCATCGTTTCCATCTGTTCAGTCAATCTTTGATTGGTTTGGTTATAACGGGGCATGGAGACGATGTTAGGTTGTTCACCAGCAGGGGGATACAAAGGATCTTTAGGAGGGAAAGGCATTCCTTGAGTATCAGCCACAGATTTGACCCACTTAGTATAATCCTCGTAAGTAGCACAATCTCTCTGGCCAAAATGTTTCTTATCTCGCCAACAAATACTCTTCCAAGCTTGCACCGCTTCTGCCATTTTCCCATTGTCGGTGGCCGAATGATAGAAAATAGTCTCAGCAATCTCTGTTTGCTCAGGAGGACTTACAAAAGCGTACCCAAATGTTCTCCTAGCCAAGATGGGATTGTAATTGATTCCACCTCTAAGACCCATGAGAGGTACATTATTGAACATTCCGCAGCTCATAATAACTTCCATGTCATCTAAAGCTCTATTGTACCAGACAATATCTTTGGCCCTTAGCTCCATAATCCTCTCAGCCCATTTAGATGTATGCCTATTATCAACGAAAGCGCCACGCTCAGGTAAATGTGATCTGAACCAACGATACAACAACGGAGCACAAAATATAACGAAACCTCCCTTTTGACTACTCTTGTGATGAACAGAGTGATAAACATCCCCCAAAAGCGTAGGAACCGGGTTTTGCAGAATGAATATATGAATTGCGTTCATGTCAACAAAGTTAGCCATATTTGAGAACATCATGATACCATAGTTACTTAGAGCCAGGATAGCCCTAAATGTGTCCCATTCTTTTGCCTCAACAGCATCACAAGCCTTTTGAACCAGAAACTCCATACGAAAACCAAGACATCCTCCCTTTTTGGAGAGATTTTCTTCCACGATTGACTTGCTCAAATAAAGAGCCTTAGAAATTTCAAGGGAAGTAGGAGCTTCCATGGTGCCATAGTATGGTACTTCCTTCCCTATAGGAAGGCCAAGAAATAGGGAATACTCTTCTAATGTAGGAACCAAGAGGTAGTCGGAGAACGTGAAGCAGCGAAGGGAAGGATTATAGAACTGAAGCAAGGTATGAACTCCCTCCTGCTCGTACTTGGTGAATGGCATTTTAAGAAGGCTCAGAATATACCCATATTTTTCTCGGAACTTGGTTGACTCATCTGGCGTAATCTTCTTTGCTAAACACTCAAGAGAATCCAAATTCGGATTCGGGAATGTATAGGAGAGGTTGCGCCTACCAGTCTTCATTGGTGGAGCCATGTGTTGGTTGGAGACAAAGCCAAAAGTTCCTGAAAATAAATGAACATGCATGTTAAATGATATGGTGGAATGCATTTCATTGGGAGAATCCTAAAGTCTTTTCATAATTTTTCTTTTCTTTTCTTTTCTTTTCTTTTTTTTCCTTCTTTTTTTTTTTTGAGGTAAAAGATCGTGTATATTTTTTTCAGAAATAGACTTTAGGATTCTCCACGAATGAAGTGAGGTGGGTGCAATAGCGTGGTGTGTCATGTGTGTAATATGGTGAGAGACTGAATGTCTCTCGCAACTCTGGATATCTGGGTAGCACTGAATACAATAGGTTCAAAATTCCGGCTTCAGATTGCAATATGGAAATCTGGGTGGGATGAAGGCTAGTATCCTGTCCCACCCCAAACTCACAGGTATGAATACTAGACACGGACAGGTGGTCCCTAATGGTCACTAGGGTCTACAGTTCCCATGGGGTACAAAGTGTTTGAGGCAGCAAGCGTGCCAGACACAATGTTCCATGAAAGAACCTCGCCCAGTTGTGGTACCCCATGTCAAGCTCGATCGTAGCAAGCGCTACAGGAGTCAACATGAGCATCCACGCTAATCCTAGGTGTCACTGGCCTGGGTAGTGGGCCTTTTACCTCACAAAAACCCCCCACCTGCAAAACAGAGCAGAAAAATATGTGGCCCCCATGGGGGCCCTTAATATAGTCCGGATGCATGATGTGCAAGCAGAAATAAACATGATATGCAAACATATATACAAGATGTAAACAAACAAACATAGAAACACCCAATAAAAGAAACAAACAAAGGCTAGGACCGACTCGCTAAGAATGGACCAGCACAGGTCTATCAACATCCCCAGCAGAGTCGCCAGCTGTCGCTACCCCGCGAAAAATGATCAGAGTCGCCACCAATATATTTATCCCATCGCGGGAAAGGAATACCAGGAAACCTAACTCAGAACAAGAACAAGGTCTTTCGACCAGAGAACAGGGTACGGAAGTCGGTTACGCAAGGGGAAGGTGCTAGCACCCCTCACGCCCATCGTACTCGATGGTATCCACCTAGGTTTGTTTCTATCTAAAGGGTGTCTATGTCTAAACCTAAATGGGAATGAATGCAAAATAAACACGGGGAAAAGGAGGAGTTATTTACAAGTGTGCTCGCTTAGGCCCCGCGTGTTGCACCCCAAAATTTGCCCTCTTTAGTCGAGATATAAGTTATCCAAGACGTTTATTTCGTCGTTCGAAAAGGAAGGAAAAATAATAAAGAGTTTTCTTGAGGTTTTAAGAAAGTGCGGTGTGCAATATGGTTCAAACAGTGGAAATATAAGAAAATTCACAAGTCCTAGTGGGAAGGTTATATGAGCTGAATTCCCGCGTGGCCCCGACTCTTTCGACGATATCTACAACTTTTGTGTTCGGCTCGGAAGCCAATTCTTTGAGAAAGGTCGTCGAATTTGCAAATTACTTGGATTTTTATAATGGAAAAAGGTGCTGAATGTAGGGTTTCGGGCCTCAGAAAATTCATATCTCATGATCCGCTTGTCGGATTCGCTCGAAAATTTAACTGGAGCTCCGTATCGTCAT
Source organism: Vicia villosa (assembly GCF_029867415.1). Classification (NCBI taxonomy): domain Eukaryota; kingdom Viridiplantae; phylum Streptophyta; class Magnoliopsida; order Fabales; family Fabaceae; genus Vicia; species Vicia villosa. Next base: position 648,498 of record NW_026705212.1, on the reverse strand, counting down.
CCCCGAGATTTCATATGTTCGGCCCAAAGACCAATTATGCACTGAAAACTCCCAGCATTTTGAAGAGCGCCGTAATCTTTCGGTGAAAAGTGTGTTTTCGGGTATGTCGCGCCTAGTTCGAAAATTCATAACTTCTTCGATTTTTATCGTAGGAAGTCCATTACGGCGGCATTTTCTCAGAAATTTCGTTAGCTTCGATTCTTTGTCACACATGCTTGTTCAGATTTCGAGCTGAAGATGGAGTTTTATCGAGTTCTTTGAGCGGTACTCACAAAATTCTACACAGTCGCGCCTGATGAATCGACGTTTCTCGTCATTCAAACGGGCGTATTTTCTTCATCGCTTATCGGATTGAGACGATTCTCGCGGCTACGAGTCACGAATTTGGTCATCTTCACAATGGCATTGGTTTCGTTCCGGAATTCAGAGCCGAACCGAGTTTCCTTAAAAACGAGCCAAAAAGATACAATTAAGGGCGTTTTGGACATTTCACCACTCACGCTATATAAGTTATTTTCCTTCACATTCTCTCATAACTTCACTTCACCCAAAAAATCAAAAACACTTTCTCTCAATTCTCTCTCAATTTCCTTGAATCAAAACTACAAAATCACATAAAACTTTCATCAATCTTCATGAACATTCATTGATCTTCATCAAATTCAAGAACAACATGGATTGAAGATTAAGATCTCGAGTTCGAACCCTCCTCCTCTCCTACATCTCGCGCGCCTCTCTCTCCTCTTGGGATTCGACTTTCGACTTTGATTCGTGTTCGCGTTTGTGTCGCGTTCGTGTTCGCGCGTCGGTTTAGATCTTCATCCGGTAAGTTTTCGGATCTTGAATTAAGTGCTTAATTGTTGATCATTACATGAATCCGAATTTAGATTTAGGTTTTGTGTTCGATTGATGATAATTGATGATGATAATTGTTTGTTGATTGAATGATTTGTGTTGATCTTGATTATTTGATTGAATTCGAGATTTACCGGTGAATAGTTGTTGATGATATATTGATAATGCTCTATGAATTAAATATATGCACACAAAGTGTTTGATGATTTGATTATGAGAGTTGTGATGATTTGATAATATTGAGTTGTTGTGAATTAAGGTGCATGTGAATGAATTTTAGAAGTAGGACTTGTTTGGTTTAATTTTAGAATGTGAATTTCAACTTAAGCATGATAATTGGTGTTGACATGAGAGGTTATAACCATGAGCATGATGCTGAATTTTCGAGGTTGATTCTTGTTGTTGTTGTGCTTGATGATAATGATTGAAGTTGAATATACTTGGTGCACAAATGTGAGTTTAATGTGGAGAATTGTAGTGATTACACTCTTGAAAATCATGATTCTATGTTCTCTTTGCTCTTGCCAATAATATACTTTGAGCCAATTGCCATTAGTCATTTCTTGGTGTTTATGTGTGACTTCTATGAGTTGTTGGGGCTGTTTTAAAGGTAGCATAATGCAGAATTTTCTTGGCTTTGTATTTGTGTTGCATTTCATTATTTTCAACTCATGAAAACATAGTTTTTTTGAAGGATTTTTGTCTAAACTTTGTTTTGTTGTTTTGTGGTTTGCTGGCATTCCCTTCCTTTTCAGGATAAATATGTTAGTGGCGACTCTGTTAATTTTCGCGGTAGCGACAGCTGGCGACTCTGCTGGGGACGTCTCGACCTATTGCGGGTCCGGACTTAGCGAGTCGATCCTAGCGTTTGTGTGTTTATCTTTGGGTGTTTTACTGCTTTGCATATTTACCTGTTTGCATTGCATTCTATGTGCGCTTTTACTTTTCTGCATCATATTCTGGACTGTCTGAATTTCTATCCGTGGGTGGGTGTTTCAAGAGGTAAAAGGCCCAATACCCAGGCTATGAGTGATACCATAGGAACTAGGACTAGAGTGGCCGTGACGGACAGAAGGCGTATGCCTGATTGATCTGATCACGTATCCACGGGCAGAGCTTGGTGGAATGAGGCAATATCGTATGATAACGCCTACATTTGATCCTCTGTTGGCTTTTCGACCTACCTTTGCCTAAATTTACCCGTGAGTGGGGCGGGAATCAATCATTGCTTAACAGGTACATTGTTGGTTACCGCTGTTCTTGTTCGTGGGTTACTGCTGTTCTCGTTCGAGTGTACTGTTGGTTCCTGTTCCTGGGGGTACTATGGTTCTTGTTCGAGTGGTGATCTATGTTCTATGGGTTTTGGTTCCGTGGATTGACATTCTATGTTCCGTATGGTTTACCATTTGGGGCCGAACCTTTGGCTCTGTGTTTTGTGCGTTACCGGCAGTCCAGAATGCCTGGTGGGCGGCAACAAGTCCTGCCACCTTGCATCATTGCATATTACTTTCCAAAAAATGATGTACAAAAAATAACTAGCATACATGTTCCTTTCATTTCCAAGGAATCATATCTTTAAGTTTCGTGCTGAGCTTTTCCATCTCTTGCTTGCCAAAAATCAAAACACGAGGATTCCTTGGAAATTGAATGAACATGGCATTGCATTCTTATCATGCATCTCATACTTCTCATGCGTAACAGGTGTTCATGATCGAGGATCTCTTATTCGGACTTGGAACTCTCACCAGACTCAAAGACTTGATTTATTCTTATTGGATGTTCAAAGATCAGTCATGGACAACTTTGTGGGGATTTTTACCAAGAAGAAAGCTCAGTTGAGGTTCTTTTTGAAGACCTGTCTTATGCTCATTTGCTTCCACGCCTGCTTTATTTTCAACTGGTTAAGCTCCGTATTGTGCAGATATCTATAGATTCTATGCTTGATGACGATGACACTAGGTGTGAGTTCTAATCCAGGGCACCTGGTCATGATGTTAAGATCTACAAGTATTTGAAGTTGCTTGGGGCTCCCGCACGAGGGATAAGCAAGACGATGTCTATCTTGAGCATTGCATCATTTGCATTGCTCAAATCCCTAAAGCACTTACAAATTCCGTGTGACTTCGCCGGAATCTTCTACCAGACAGTAATCAAGAGTGATCTGCAGAGACGCCTCTCATTCTCAAGGTTCAGCTTCATATTCCGAGTCACCTCCTCCTCCTGGAGTTTCCTCGTCGCTAGCATTTTCTTGTCAACAGAGATGGAAGAGAAACAAGTGGATGTACTCCCAGTGCCTTGTATCCGAGTTACTTCCTTGCTTGTTGGAATTTAAGATTCTTGCTTTGGATCTTTCTCACCATGGATAGCTCTCCTGATTATAATGTCAAGCCTTACAAGGTGTTGAGGTACGAAAAGTCCAAGACTAGCTCAATACATATATGTTTGAGCTTATTCATAATGGTTTCTACTGGTCAATCCCATTTCATCTGCTGCAAGTAGAATGTTTGTTCTTCCATGAGAAAGTAACTCATGAGAATCACTTGCAATTGGTACTGCCATAGGCTTCCTTCCCAACAACCGTTGTGTGTTCCAAGAATTGACTTTGATAGCCAAGCGGCAGAGGTTATTGTTGTTCGCTGATAGTAATACAAATTTTCCTCCATTCATGATGGTGATTACTGTTTCAGAAGCTATATTTAGGGCTCCCGACCGAGGGATAAGCAAGACTCCGTGTTCTTGAGCTCACATCATTGGCAGCTCAAATCCCTAAAGCATTCACAAACTCCAGTCGCTATATTTGGGGCTCCCGACCGAGGGATAAGCAGGACTCCGTGTTCTTGAGTTCGCATCATTGGCAGCTCAAATCCTTAAAGCATTCACAAACTCCAGTCGCTGTATTTGGGGCTCCCGACCGAGGGATAAGCAAGACGCCTTGTATCTTGAGTTTATGCACCACTTGCACGGCTCAAATCCCTAAAGCTGAACATTTACAACTTTTGTATGACTTTGCCGAAATCTTCTTCCAGGAGGTAATCTGAAGGGTTCTACAGGAACATATGAAACGCTTGGTGTGTTTCCACTCTAGGGCACCTAGTTATTTGATTGAAGACTGTAAGTCATTCAAAGACAAGGTACAAGACCTGATTGACACTGAGGCTATCACATGCACTCTTGAGGGCCAGAATTGAAGTTCTCCTCCGATTCAGCGGATCTTCTGAAGCAATAAGTCCATACGGAGAAGATCTCCTCAACATTAGCAACTGCTGAATCATCATGCATGTTCATGTTTAAGCTTTCTTGTTTTGTTCAATACTGTTGCATGCAAAACTTGTTTATTTTTGAACTGTAATCATAATGCATTGGATATGTTTGTCTTGAAAAAATCCATTCGCTTTTGCTCTTATATGTTTCTCTATGCTTTTTGTGATACTCAACTCTTGTTAACAAAGCATGATAACTCCGTAGGGAGAATGATGAACAAAATATCAAGAACCTCAAATGGTATGCTTTTGAGTAAAACCCTGTTGATGATGTCTAGGCATTGTTTAAAATTCCTAAACACTGGAGATATAAGGGAGTGAAACCTTTGTTAACCCCTCTGAGCCTTCGAAGTAGGAGTTTCTTTTCTATATGAAAAAACCCTCACATTTAACCCAGGGGCAGGTAGTGTCCAATTAACCTGATCGAGCGTTCAAAATTCATCAGGAGCACACATCTAAAGATACAATAATGGTTATCCTTCAATAGATTGAGGAAAGTCAAAACCACAACGGTTATCCCTCACCTCAGGAGGTCGAGACATCAAATATATCCCTCATATCAGGAGGTCGAGACCAACGTCCAAACCACTGTGCTTTATCCCTCACATCAGGAGGTCGAGATCAACATCAAAGCCGTTGTGGTTTATCCCTCACATCAGGAGGTCAAAATATGACGATACCATAATGGTAATTCTTCTTCAATCAATGACTCAGACAGTCACCATGCACTTCCAACAAATCAGAGATTCAGGATCACACGACTTGTTAAAAAAAAAAAAGAAGAATGAAAAAAAAGAGAAGAAAAGCCCGCTAAGTCAACAAGTTGAAAACATGTGACTTAGGCAAAAATTAGGGCATCCCGCTGGACATCCAAATCAAAATTCAAAAGAATTTGTCCAGGCAAAAGTTAGGGAAACAAAAAAAAAAGCAAAGCAAAAGCAAAGCAAGTATTACAAAATAAGAATCCTTAGCAAGGAACAAAGTCGTGTGATCAGACACCAAAAACAAAAGGTAAAGTGACTACCGTGTCCAGAAGACCTCATTGACTCCTCAATCATTTCCAAACTCCTCTTGAAAAATGAATTCTCGTGTCAAGTTAACTGAACTTAGGATTGGAGAACATCATGAAGGGGGTGGGCACCAAATATTTTGAGCCTAAAAATCTTTTTTTCTCAAACCGTGAACCTGGCCACGTTACAACCCTTAAAAGTCCTAACCGAAGCAGGGTTAATTCGAAAGCAAACTATACACGAGAATACGGTAAGCTGACTCCTAGGAGATCCGCTAAGCGCTTGAGTTGGTATCACACCATCTTTCTTTCACAAAAAAACTCAATGTTACGGCATCCTTTCATAAAGTTTCTTTTAACTTCGAGACAAACATACTCTTTGCATTAGAATTATATTTCTCATAATAAACATTTTTTGCATATGAACAAGTGCTTAACACCGAGAAAGTTTCTATCATGAATTTCAGATGAAAAGTTTTATTCCTCCCAAAGGACAAGTTGTCTTCAGAGCTCCGTTGAGTTGAAGCAAGAATATCTCAAAGTCTGATCACCTTCAGGGGCACAGAAGCATTTGAATACTCTATCGAGTAAGTTTTCAATCAATCTGAGGCAATCAGGTCAAGATTCGAAGAATCTCTCAAAATGCTAAGCAATCAGGGGCATTCACCCAAGCGTAGCCGAAGCTACCTCTAACGCAGGCCATGCAGGGGCACGGTTTCAAAGTTCATGATACTGGGGCAAATTGGCTATGATAGCACAAATCTCAAGAAGTCCTTATGAGACGAATTTCTTCAAAATCCCTACAAGCTGGGGCAAGACACAATGCATTGGCATTTTATCCTCATCAGGAGGTGTTCAGTTTAAAGTTCAGATGTGAGATAAACAAATTATGAACTTGAGAACCGTCAGGGTCGTCATCCTCAGCAGTCAGAAGCTGAAAGACCAATCTTTAGTGGCATCTCTTTGCATTTCAGTGCAATTTTCAAATCCTTCCAAAGGTTGCAAGCGTTGGTTATTGGTATCCCTCAACCAGAGTCATGTCATGTGGACATCAAGTTCCTTTGCTTTCCGACCCTCGAGTCGTGAGTTTATCTCCTGTCCGACCCTCATGTCGTGAGTTTATCTCCTTTCCGACCCTCGAGTCGTGAGTTTGATTCCTTTCCGACCCTCGTGTCGTGAGTTTATCTCCTTTCCGACCCTCGCGTCGTGAGTTTATCTTCTTTTCGACCCTCGAGTCGTGAGTTTGATTCCTCTCCGACCCTCGTGTCGTGAGTTTATCTCCTTTCCGACCCTCGTGTCGTGAGTTTATCTCCTTTCCGATCCTCGAGTCGTGAGTTTACCTCCTTTTCCGACCCTCGAGTCGTGAGTTTATCTCCTTTCCGACCCTCGAGTCGTGAGTTTACCTCCTTTCCGACCCTCGAGTCATGAGTTTATCCCCTTTCCGACCCTCGAGTCGTGATTTTACCTCCTTTCCGACCCTCGAGTCGTGAGTTTATCCCCTTTCCGACCCTCGAGTCGTGAGTTTACCTCCTTTCCGACCCTCGAGTCGTGAGTTTACCTCCTTTCCGACCCTCGAGTCGTGAGTTTATTTCCTTTCCGACCCTCGTGTCGTGAGTTTGATTCCTTTCCGACCCTCGTGTCGTGAGTTTATCTCCTTTCCGACCCTTGAGTCGTGAGATTATCTCCTTTCCGACCCTCGAGTCGTGAGTTTATCTCCTTTCCGACCCTCGTGTCGTGAGTTTATCTCCTTTCCGACCCTCGTGTCATGAGTTTGATTCCTTTCCGACCCTCGTGTCGTGAGTTTATCTCCTTTCCGACCCTCGTGTCATGAGTTTACCTCCTTTCCGACCCTCGAGTCGTGAGTTTATCTCTTTTCCGACCCTCGAGTCGCGAGTTTATCTCCTTTCCGACCCTCGTATCGTGAGTTTACCTCCTTTCCGACCCTCGAGTCGTGAGTTTACGACCCTCGAGTCGTGAGTTTGATTCATTTTCGACCCTCGAGTCGTGAGTTTCCGGCCCTCGTGTCGTGGATTTCCAACAATTACGAATAGTTGTCGCATACACCCCAATGTGTCTGTAAGCCCATTACTTGTTGGCATCTTAAAATCAATACGAATATGCAGAACAGTATGAAAGCCAATTCCTGTTTGGTCCCTTTGAAGTCAACACTTGCTTGACCCCTTAACCCCCACTTCCTAGTGGAATTCTCTTGGAGAACCAATGCCTGTTTGATGCTCTGGCCGATACTTGTTTGGTGTTCTAATCACTGCTTGCTTGTCAACTCGTGAATCCATTGCTTGTTTGGAAAGTTTCAAGCTCAGATGTCTAACAATCTGTTTGCTCTTGCATTTTCCTATTGTGGGTGAGCATCACTATCCTCTGTCATGTGAGGAAACCCCGTGAAGATGTTATGCTATATCCTGGGGCATTTTTCATCTGTTTATCTCGAAGGTACATCCTTTTGAGTGAATTATGTCAGCGCATTGGCGGATCTAGCCAAGTGAGAGATTCTCATTCCCCAGCTGAGTACATTCACACGAGGTTTTCCTTGTTCCAAGATTCTCATCTCCTCAGCAAAGCACATCTCAATGCAATTTTCGTGCTTCAGAAGTCTTGTTCCCCGGTGGAATGTCTTCTCCCCAGTTGAATCACGATTGAATGGTATCTTATTCCCCAGCAAGCTCTTAATGAGGTTCCTGGCCAAAGCTCCTCACTTTCCCCAGTAGAGTGTCTCTCTCTCCAACAGATTGACCTGTTATCCCCAAGAGAGTTATCTTCTTCCCCAGTGGAGGTGTTTTCTTAAAAGGTTCTTATTCCAAGTTCCTTATCCCCAGCGGATCTCGTATCTCCTCAGCGGATCGCTATGCAGAAGTATTCATCTTCCCCACTGAGTATTTCCTCAGCAGAGATTCACATGCATCCTTAGTAGAATGTATTTCTTTCAAGAAGTTCCCCAGCGGCCCCTGCCAGAGCTTGCGTCTAGAGTTGATCGTCTCCAGCGAATTTCTGATCCATCTCTGTCAGCTCGTAGTTTATGACTTCTAGTCACTCATCTTGTCCTCCCCGCAGAGTTCCATACTCTCTTCAGGACTTCTTTAGCAATTCAGTGCTCCTCCGCTGTCTCCCTAAGCAGCGTCCGAATCATTCATCATTCGCATTGCATTTTCTAAGGGTGTAGTGATTCCATTCTCAAAATACTACTCCATAAAACAACATTCATACATGCATCATGTATAAATCATATCATATCTGTTTCTTTCTACAGGAAAGTCATCAAGATATTCAAATGCCTCCCAGAGAGCAGCTCGCCTAGTCATTACAGACACTTATCCTGATGTTCGAATCAAAAGAAGTTTGTCTCTTTCTCCGGAGACCGTCAGATCAGATGAAGGCTTACTTCTCTTGGTGCCCAGACCGATTGAATTTTTTCCCTCAGCAATGGGGTTGCATGGTTGTAACGCCCGGAAAAATATGTATATGCTTAATTTGGACGTTTGTGACGTTTATTGGAATTTTACCGTTTTTGGAGTCGTTTCAGTCGGTATTAGTTCGGGATGGCGGACTAATATTTAATTGAAGGTTTTCATATTTTTGGTACTAGAAATATCATTAAGGTAATATTTCGCGTTTTGGGGCGTTTGAACGATATTTGAGCGTAGGGGCATTTTGGTCATTTCCGCGGGATAAATATTTTCTTTATAAGAAAGAGATATTTGTGAGAAAGGAAAAAGGATGGAAAGAAAAAGAAAAGAAAGAAGAGAAGAGAGGAAGAAGAAGAGCAAAGGGGAAAAACAAGAGAAAATGGAGGATTCTCAACCGAATCGATTGCCGATCGTCACAATAGCAAGGTAAGGGGGTGAATCTAATTTATCTTGGATGTATGATTCTTATAGTCTTGTTCTTGTTCTTGTTCTTGTTCTTCTTGTTCCAATTTCCACAATTTTCTTGTGTGGTCTTTGTTTGATCTAAGTTTGTTTGAGAATGATTGTATGATGATTAAATGATATCCTTGTTGTGTTATGGTGATTGATCATGTTTGTTTTCCATTTCTATGGCTTGATTGAGTTTGGATAAAATATTAGGTTTTGAGATAGATTGATGAATCAACCATGAAAAGTTTGATGTTAGGTTGTTTCTATGGTTTGTATGTGTTGTATTGGTGTTATAATGATGTTTTGGAGTGGTTTTGGTGGGTATAAGAGGGTTAAAACTGTTCTGGTTCGTTCTGGTTTTTTCTGGGTTTGTCATACCCTAATTTTTGACCCCCCTGAGATGACATATCTTCAGGAATTTCATCAGGTCAAAGCAAGTACCCAGAGCAGTCACTTCTTCATCTGGCATTTAATCGAGGATGTTCAAAGACAAGAAAACTCAGGCAAAGGATCAATCAGTAGAAGGATTAGTCTCTAACATAATAATAGGACTCAAGAGCTTCATTTTTCACCTATGATGGATTAGACACCCAGTCCTCTGAGTACAGATTTACTCAGGTCACCAGACTAGGGTTTTTGAGCCTATCAAGGACTAAAATCAGGGATCACCTTTGGGAAACCCTAAAAAGCCCCAGGGGATCATTCAAAGACATCAATCATCTTCAAATAGCTCATATGACAAGATCCACTGGACATCACACCTCAATTCAAAGTCTACAGTCATTATTTTCATATGGTCGACAATTAGGGTTTTTGACCTAATTCACCAGGATAGTTGACTTTTAATCAGAGGCATGGATGCAAAACTCAAGACATGATTCAAGAACCTCTACTACCTCAATATAACCCATTTACATCACTCATTTGAGGAGAAGATCTTAATTCCACACAAAAGTCCAAAATCTCACTTTATCTGGAAAAAGTCAACTGTATGGGATCACCTTTGACTTTTAAGATTTTTGGTCAAACCATGACTTTCAAAGATCAAAATCGTCAATATATGGATATTAAAGTCATTTGACCAAAGAAATTCAAGAAGAATCACCAAGGAGCAAAAAGTCGGGAATTAGGGTATTTGAGGGCATTGTGGGAACTCAAAATTTCACCTACACAACTCAAAAAACTTCCAACATGAAAGTTGTAGATCTTGCAAAATAAAACAACATCTTACATGGGAACTTTTTTCAAAAGATCAACCATTTAAGAGTTTTGGAATTTTGAAGCTTTAGGTTATAAAAACTTAGAAATTTTTCTAAGTGTTTTTAACCTAGTTTTCATCCAACTTTGGGCTCATTTTTCACAAATTTCCCTAATGATTCTGAAGGAACCATAAACTAATGATTTGAAGTAGATGTTTAGGGCTTTCCAAATTGTGTTCAACCTTCTCCAAATTCATTTTGAGCTAAGAGTTATGCTTGTTCAAAGTTGGCCTCATGAAGTGAAATTATAGGTCATGCCTCATTTTTGAACTTTGAAATTTTGTGCACATGACCTCATTTATGGATGCTACACGACCCATACCACATCTGAAAACATGCCATGCATTCATTTTCACCATAGCATAAGAATTAAGGAAGATTCCCAAAACAAGAACATGTGATTATGTAATGATTACATTTGGGAATTTATGGCAAATTGATGAATCACCCATGGAATCTTCTCACCAACCAATTAGAGCTCATTTCTGTCTCAGAATTGTCCCCTAAGATCAAGCAAAATCGAGGGCTAGGGGATCGATCAAATGGAATCAAAATTCTCATCATTGCATAAGAGATATTTGCAAACTTCCTTCATGGCCAAGAAAACCAAATCAACCTCACTAAGCAAGCTCACTCCTCTGCAACTATACTGAACCATTTGCCTATAAATAGGAGAGCATACCTCAGTAGAAAAACACACCAAAGCAACTGAATTCTTGCTTTCTCTTTTCTTTCTTCATACTTAGTTTTTTCAAAGGTCCTTTGGCAAGAAGACTCGGATTCTTCAAACCAAAGCTCTCTCTTTGAAAATAAGTATTCAAACACATTGAGGGAGGCATTTAGAGGTGATCCAAACCTCTGGAACACTTCTGGGCGTGGAGAATCATCATCTTCACCTCTCATTTGGAGCACTTGCAGTTGGAGGACCACAGAACAATTCAGGAGGTTCCAAGCAAAGTTAGGCATCCAGGCAAGTTCCTCAGATCATAGTGAAGCTGTTCAGATGGCTGTAGCTCATCTATAACTCCAGATTCATCATCCTCCATGTTCACTTGAAGCTCAAATCGAAGGAGTCGAGAAGAGCAATTCAGAAGGTTTGAGGACACAACAAGCATCCAGTTAGCATCACTGAGTCCCAAGGAAGCTTTTGGGATCATTCATACAAGCCCAGGTGCTCTCTATCATCCTCACGACCTCCATTTTCAGAGGTAAGTTTCTGAACTCCATCTCTTTAATTTAAAAACTCTTTGTGATAAAGCTCGATTCTATCTTGTTCAGCATCATCAGAGGATTGAAAACCCTCTATCATCATTCATGTATCTTTCAGTATAGTCATTTAATTTGATTTTCAAATTTTAGGGTTCTTCACATTTTTTAGTAAATTAGTTAGATGTAGTTAATATAAATTTGTGTTAGTTACATATTTAGAATCGTGAGTGAGTTTAGAACAAGTTTCATGTTTACACCTGGGCCATTGGTTGAGATTTGAGAGAATTAGAATTTCAAAAATGTTGGAGCTTGAGGTTGAAGACGAAGATGGAGGGTGGCGCCATTTTTCAAATCTCTGAACAGAGTTTATTTTATATTTAATGATATGTGTTTCATAAACGAATGAATAACTTGCCCCAGTGGTCACACATGCGCTCTTAGTCTCCTCATGCCCAAGGTCTGAGGTTCGAATCCCCCTCGCCTCAGACCTTTTGATTTTATTTTCTTTTTTGCTTCTATACACTTGAAAACTATATGAATTGCATTGAAACCAGCTTACTATCACCACACGCGAGTTGGCTCAGTGGTGTTTGTTTTGAGTGTGTGACCTAGAGGGCGTGGGTTCAAATCCTCCAAGGGCCAAACTATTTTTTTAACACCCATTTTCTTTCATTTTTCTCACAAACTTCACACAATTAATTCACCTATCAAATTAAGTTATTTTCACTTCATTTTTCACACACTTGTTATTTAATATATCTATTTTGTGAATAATCAAAAAAATCATAAAAAATATTATTTATTTTATGTATTTTTATTAGGTTTAAAATAGTATGTTTTTAAGTGTTTTCTTAAAAACTTTATATATATATATACTCATTTTGTTTTAACCTAATTATTTTGTGGATAATTTTATGATAAAACCCTAATTGTTTAGGTCTTAATTAGGTAAAGAGCTTTATCTTTACCTTAATTAAGTTGACTTTTGTCAATTTTCAAAATTGTTTTCGATCTCCGATTAAACAAGATGATTAAGGTTTTCAAACAACAAAAACTTACATCATTCCAATCTTCATTTTCACTGCTTCACGAACAGTAAATAATCTCTGGGCCTCTATTAGAGTGTAAGACCCAACACCTTCTTTCTTTTCATAGTTTGTTTTACAAAACTGTATTTTCAAAATCTTCTTTCTGTTTTCAAAACATTCTTCTGGTATTTGAAGGGCATTATTCCCGGTGAAACTCTTCAGATACCTATGTGACCTTTGTCCATCTTCACTTCTTCTGTTTTCAAAAACCATTAACTGTTCATCATATATATATTCCACTGTTATCCATCAATTGCTGGTAAGGCTTTGTACATACTTCTTCAAAGGCCTCCACTCCATCCAGGTTAGGCTTTACAAGCTTTCAATTTACAGTCTTTATTTAAATTACTGTCAAATATAAATTGTGCATAAATATTAGTTTAGAACTACGTTTGAGTATAAACCCTAGGACAGTTAAACTATATATATATTATAGGAATATGACCTAGGATTGAGAATGTCTTCCCGGTGAAGGCTCTTTCCTAATTAAAGATCTGTAGTTCAAACCCCCAAGATGAATTATTCCCGGTGAAACATCTTGGCAAAAACCTTAGAATCCAAAAAATAGGACACATCCACCCAAAGAGGAATTATTCCCGGTGAAACCTCTTACCCATTTGCTTAAAGCCAAAATAAGTTCAAAACTACATAGCTTTCTCTTGTGCTATAACAAGGACCCTCGATAACCCTCGATTAGCCTCCTCTTGGGCTTTGTACAAGGACCCACAGGCTTCTTAATAGCATTTCCAGCTTCCTCTTGAGCTTGTATACAAGGACCCATCAGGTTTCTTATAAACATAGGAACAGGTCTTTAGTCACCTTTCAACATACCCTGGTGAGTTTCTTCCAATTAAAACCAGACTTTAAACAAGCTAAGTTTGTCTCAATTTCACATTGAGTACACCTTTTGGAATGAGAGACATGGACAGTCTCTGTCACCCTTATCTTCATCAATCTTCCTTAGCAGAGTCTAGGATCCATGTTTGCTTATCCTCAGCAAGAGTCAGCCTTCATCTTGGGCTTTAAACAAGAAGTCTCCACTAGATAATCTTTTTGCCATTCATTTTAATCAAAAACCCCTGGAAAGGGTCAGCCTCCATTCATTCTTTCATTTTAACAAAAACCCTTGGAAAGGGTCAGCCTCCATTCATTCTTTCATTTTAACAAAAACCCCTGGAAAGGGTTAGCCTCCACACATTCTTTCATTTTAACAAAAACCCCTGGAAAGGGTTAGCCTCCACACATTTTTTCATTTTAACAAAAACCCCTGGAAAGGGTTAGCTTCCAAAATCAGTCTTTCAAAAACCAAAGATTCATTCTCTTAGGAGATAATTTCCCCAAAAGAGTCAAAACCCCTGGAAAGGGTCAGCCTCCAAAAACATGACAAAGAATCAGTCTTTTAACAGACAATTTCTCCAGTTAAGTCAAAACCTCCAAAAAGAGTCAGCCTCAATTCTGGGCTTTGTACAGAACACCAAATAAAATCCATCAAATAAACACTCTCCAAAAAGAGTCAGCCTCAATTCTGGGCTTTGTACAGAATACCAAAAAAACTCCTTAGTTTAATTTCTCCCCAGTAGAGTTATCATTTCAATAAGTCAATAAATCAATCAAAAAGCCTCAAGCTTGGGCCTCATGCAAGCCAGCTAAAGTCAAATCTTTTATACAATAGATAGACATAGCTTATCTCTATAGAGAGATATTTTTACTACTCTACCACATTCAAACAAACAAACATTTCAACATTTCAATTTCAATCAAGTCTCCCATTTAGGATTTTGAAAGGCATGAGCTGGCAGTAAAACCCAGACATGTGGTAACTTTCCCTAATTTGGACGAGCATCTTTCTTTCATTCAAGAGATACTAGCATACTTGCAAACACACAAGTAAGGTCACTCTCTTAATGAAATGAATCCAGTTATTCTGTCACTCTTTCAAAATGTTTGTGGTAGAATAGTACAAATACCTCTCTGTAAAGATGATTTCATGTCTCTTTACTGTAAACAGAGATTTAATTCAAAGCTTCAACCTTGAGCTTCAAGCAAGGCACCAAAAAAATAATTAATTTCCCTAGTTAGTTCGCCGAACTACATTAAGCTCTAACTTCCACTAGGGATATGTAGGCATGAGGTTCACAAGGAATCTCAGTGAGCTAATAAAATACCAAAAATAGTCAGTCAGTCAGTCTGTCTTTCTTTTATTCAATTCAATTCCTTCTCCTAATACAAAGGAGAAACTTTCCCAATAATCATTAGCAAACACAAACACAAATGACACAGAGAAGGTTCCTGTAGAGTACTACAGATATGTAGGGTGTTTAAACACTTCCCTATGTATAACCGACCCCCCGGACTCCAGAATTTCTAGTCTAGGTGAAATCCCCACACTTAGCAAACTCCTAGGGTTTAGTTGAGATCTTTTTTTCTCTTTCTTACTCGTAGGACAATAAGAAAGTTCGTGTGATATCGTAGGAAGAACTGAAATAAAATTCATCCCACCACGGGCGCATTCTCCTTCCAAATTTCGCGTGAAGGGTCTAGCGTGCCGTGTAACAGCCCGAGCCTTCGGCGTTCCCGGCACTGTCACCTCATGATCTTCTCTACCCCCCTCACTAGTAGAGTTTTTGCCTTTCGTGGGAATCGAACCCTGTACCCTGGGGTTCAAGTACATGTTCATTCCATTCCCACTACCAATTGAGCTAGTTAGCTCAAGTGGTAGTGGGAATGGAATGAACATGTACTTGAACCCCATGGTACAGGGTTCGATTCCCACGAATGGCAAAAACTCTACTAGTGAGGGGGGTAGAGAAGATCATGAGGTGAAAGTGCCGGGAACGCCGAAGGCTCGGGCTGTTACATAAAAAAGGCACTAGCTCAAGTGGTAGTGGGAATGGAATGAACATGTACTTGAACCCCAAGGTACAGGGTTCGATTCCCACGAAAGGCAAAAACTCTACTAAAGAGGGGGTAGAGAAGATCATGAGGTGACAGTGCCGGAAACGCCGAAGGCTCGGGCTGTTACATGCCGTCCTCCCAAGTGAAACGGGGAGAAAAAAAAATGACACCACAGAAAAAATGGCGACTCTGCTGGGGATATAAGTGTTAAAAACCTTGGTTTTTCATCCAAGCCAATGGTTGACCTGTTGCTAGTCCAGCCCCAATGAGGAATTAGGGATACCAAATTCCCCCTCAAACAAGAGAGGTCCTGCCTAACCTCTGTGTCATTTCATGTGTTTGCTGCATTTATATTTGTTTATTTTGTTTATTCTGTATCGGGAAAGGGCTTGATTCCCCCTTGTGGTGAGAAATCCTATACCCGGATTTGAGTGCAACATAAGATAGGATGGAGGATGTCTTCCCGGTGAAGACCCTCTAATCTTGGTTTCCAAGTCTACTCTTGGGATTTGCCCGGCTGGTTGTGATTAACTGCGCCACTGCATTCCGAGACTGATTTGTACTTGGAGGACCTAGAAACACATTAACCCCACTTAAAGCTTTTTTTTAGGACGTAGAGCGGTGATTACGAAAGTAATTGTCACGCAGATACTACACTCAGAGAAAACTCTCTTATAGATACCAATCAACGTATCTTTAAGGTTGAGCAAAAACTCTTAGACCCCTAGAACCCGTTCTACAGGTACAAAAAATCCTTATCCTTAGTTTACCATTGGGGCGAGGTTTGCGTTTTGACTTCATGACCACTATACCCTTCAACGCCATGTTTGTTTAAAACTCTTGTGTGTGCATTCATGCATTCATGCATCATTCATTAATAATTAAAACAAAAAAAAAGTCTTTTTTGAGTCGTTTTTCAAGGAAACTAAATAACGAACGTTTTGAACTTCATAGAAAGAGAGAAACGGAGAAAGGACTTAAGGATCTATACCATGGATTACGGAAGAAAGAGAGCTAGGAAATACACCTTCAAGATTCCCCAGGTCGAGGAACTGGGAAAGCTCGGAAAACTGGTGGTCAACCCCCAGGCTTTCAAGGAGAAGTATGGAAAACTTCTGCCTTTGCTCAATACCAACATGGTGGATGGGATCCTTCCCACCTTGGTACAGTTTTACGATCCAACGTATCACTGCTTCACCTTTCTAGATTATCAGCTCATGCCTACGTTGGAGGAGTACTCTCCTCTGATTGGAATACCCGTGTACGCGCAAGATCCGTACTCCGGTTTGGAAAAGAATCCTGATGACATTATCATTGCTGCAACTACTCCTTTGAACGTAGTCAACATCAGAACTCATATGGTGAGTAGAGCAGGAATTCAAGGATTGCCCTCCAAATTCTTGTTTGATCAAGCTCGGTACTTCGTCAGCATCCAAGATATGAGCGCTTTTGAGGAAATCTTGGCTTTGCTTATCTACGGATTGTTTTTGTTCCCTAACATTAACGATTTCGTCGACATCAACGCAATTAAGATCTTCTTAATTGGAAATCCAGTTCCAACCTTGCTTGCGGATGCTTATCACTCTATGCATTCAAGAAACCTGCAGCGAGGAGGATTACTCACATGCTGCGTACCGTTGTTATACGAATGGTTCGTTTCGCACCTGCCAAAGTCTAGCACTTTCTGGAATATGAGGGATGGCCTTTACTGGTCACAGAAAATCATGTCTCTCACTCATACAGACATTGATTGGTGTAGTCCTCACAACGACGAAACCAAGATCATTTTCAGTTGCGGAAGTTTTCCCAACATACCCCTTATTGGAACTAAGGGACGAATCAGTTACAATCCAGCTTTAGCCCGTCGTCAATACGGTTATCCCATGAAAAATATACCAAGTAACATCCAATTGGAGGGTCTTTTCTTCAAGAACATCGACGATCATGGTAACATGCTGAAGAAGGAAATTGTCCAAGCCTGGCGTCTTGTACACAGCAAAGGGAGAAGATTGTTAGGAAAACATCTTTGCATCTCCCTGGATCCTTACCTTCAATGGGTATGCGTCAGAGCATTCAAGCTCAGGATGCCATATCAACATCAAGAACCTATTCCCCTAAGGGAACCAATTTACCTTTTCTCCACCGATGTTGAAAAATTACAAGCGGCATTAAACAAGGTATGCCAAGAAAGGAATGCTTGGAGGAACAAGTATCGAATCGTCAACACGGAAAATGTTGAGATTCAAAACATCCTAAGAAGGAAGGATGAGTTACTTGAAGTGCTCAATCGACAAGTGTCACAAACGTCACTTTCTCATCATATCCCTCCTGCTTCCTGGATCATCGATCAGCTCACGTCAGAGAACGCTCAACTCAAGAAACAGAAGAAGATGTTAGAACGTGAAGTCGGCTCTTCGTCAAAGTTTTAGAGTCCTTTCTCTCAGTTTCTCTGTATTTCTTTTTCAAAATGTGTAAAAACGGCGTTTTCGCTTAATTAATAAAAGTTTGATGTTTCATAACGTAATTATGGTGTTTCCTTGAAAAATATTAACTTAATTGCATATCATACATCGCTTTAGTCGTACACACTGACACGAGAATTGTCGCGGATCTAATAGTCACTTTCCTTTCTCCAGAAAGAGAGGAGGAGAAGGAGGTGAACCAAGACTTTCAAGCTGTCTCATCCATACAACACTCGTTCAAGTCGCAAGAAAAGAATGGAAGATTTTGAGCAAGAGAATGAAGAACTCAGAGAAGAGATTAATACTCTCAAGGGTACTGTTGAAAGGCTCAATAGTTTGGTAGAAGCCCTGGTAGTTGCACAGAATCGACCAACGCCAGAAGAACGGCAAAGGACTTTGGTTTCCGACATTGTTTCTACTCCTATTCCTCAGTATGCCATGCCACCCAACCGACCTTGGGGCATGCCGTATAACTTTACTCCAGAAGGGTACATACCCCCAGTTTCTGAAGTTCCAAGAGCTACAATTGAGATGCAACCGCCGGAGGGTTACAAACCTCTGGAAATTGAAGTTTCAAGAGCAACGGCAATGGGTTTCACACAACAGAATGCTGAGATTCCAAGATCTGCTGTCATGGCTTCTCCACAACCCATTATGCATACTTTTCCTCCACAGGGCGGACAAGTATATCATCACGCTCCCAGTGAGGACGCTGGCGTGTATGAAAGATTGGACGAGTCCCAGGAACAGTTTCTGCAAATGCAGAAGGAACTCAAGACTCTTCGAGGACAAGATCTATTTGGAAAGAATGCTGCAGACCTCTGTCTGGTTCTAAATGTTAAGATTCCTCACAAATTCAAAGTACCATATTTCGAGAAGTATAAAGGGAATTCATGCCCACAAAGTCACCTCGTAATGTACGCTCGAAGAATGTCAACTCAGACTGATAATCAACAATTACTCATTCATTATTTTCAAGACAGCCTGACTGGTGCTGCACTCAAATGGTACATGAACTTGGACAGTTCAGAGATTCGTACTTTTCGAGACCTCGGAGAGGCCTTCGTCAAACAGTATAAGTACAATCTGGATATGGCTCCCGACAGAGACCAACTACGGGCCATGACTCAAAAGGGTAGAGAAAGCTTCAAGGAATATGCTCAGAGATGGCGTGAAGTTGCTGCTCAAATTTGTCCACCACTTGAAGAGAAAGAAATGATAAAAATCTATCTCAAACCTTTGAGTCCATTTTATTACGGACGAATGGTTGCAAGTGCACCGAGTGACTTTACCGAGATGGTAAACATGGGTGTACGTTTAGAAGAAGCAGTTCGAGAAGGACGCTTGAACAAAGAACCAGAATCTTCTATTGGTCCAAGGAAGTATGGAAGTTCTTTCCAGAAGAAAAAGGATCAAGATGTCAGCAATGTCTTGCACAAAATCAAGAAGAAATTCCAACCTCAAGTTGCAACAATAACTCCGGTTGTTAACTCAGCGCCAGCTTATCAACCTCAGGTCTCGCAACAACAAATTCAACAAAGGTCGCAGCAACCTCAGCAGCAGGTTCGACCTCCAAATTACAACAATCGGGCTCCAAGGTATCCTGCCTTTGACCCCGTACCAATGCCGTATGCGGAATTGTTTCCAACATTACTGGCAAAAGGACTCATTCAGACAAGGAGTCCTCCAAATCCTACAAACAGTTCCTCACCATGGTATAAGGCTGACCAATCTTGTCCCTATCATCAGGGGGCACCAGGTCACAATATTGAGAACTGTTTCTCTTTCAAGATTGACGTCCAACGATTAGTGAAGAGCGGAATGCTATCCTTCAAAGATACTAGTCCAAACGTCCAAGCAAATCCTTTACCGCAGCATAAAGAAGCTTCAGTAAATCTGATAGATCAACACCCTAACGTCATTCAAATCTACGGCATTCGTCAGATAGGGGAAAATCTTGTCAAGATGCACGCTAAACAAGCTGGGTACGGCCATGTACCACCTCACAACTACCTCACATGCGATATTTGTCCAAAGAATAATCAAGGATGTGCCGTAGTTCAAGCTGCATTACAAGAACAAATGGACTTAGGATGGATTCAACATATCCGAGTCAGGACTGAACATGACATCAACATGGTTCAAGGATGTCCAGGAGAATACAAAATCTACAAAGTTGAAGATCTCGAAGGATCGGTAGTCAAGTTCCATAAATCTTTAAATGGACTTGCCTACTTTGGAACAGATTTCCACGCTTACAGTAGATGCAGAATTTGTCGAAGAAATTCACAAGGATGTTTGCGTGTTCGCAACGACATTCAAAAGCTGATGGATGACAATACCATTACTGTTCTTGCCAACAGAGAAGATGATGAAGTTTACTGTATCTCCTCAAATTTATCAAGTTGAACCAATGCAAGTTAAGTATGATAGCAGGAAGACAGCAGTTGCTCCGCTAGTCATCTACTTACCAGGTCCTGTACCGTATGAGTCCAGCAAGGCTATACCATACAAGTACAATGCTACATTCATTGAAAATGGTAAGGAAACACCATTACTGTCTGTTGTCAACATTGCTGACATTAGTCGAGTCACCAGAAGTGGACGAGTCTTCAACAGAAAAACAGAAAATGTGGAGAAACCTTCGGAGGAAGTACCACAAAGGCAAGACAATCATCCGACCAATGATGTTCAAGCGAAAGAAAATGATGAGATCTTGAAGTTAATCCAGAGGAGTGAATACAACATTGTAGATCAATTATTACATACTCCGTCTAGGATTTCTGTCCTTTCCCTGCTATTGAGTTCTGAAGCTCATAGGGAAGCTCTACAGAAAGTTTTGGAATAAGCTTTCGTAGAACCAAGTGTTACTGTAAGCCAATTCAACAACATCGTTGCCAACATCTCCGCCGGAACTAACCTTAGTTTCTGTGACGAAGATCTTCCTGAAGAAGGAGTAGACCACAATCTTCCACTTCACATCTCAGTTGGTTGCATGGGTGATGTACTCACAGAAGTCCTAATAGACAATGGATCCTCTCTCAACGTCCTGCCTAAATCAACATTGTCAAGATTATCTTTCGAAGATTACCCTCTAAGAAAAAGTCATGTCATCGTCAAACCATTTGATGGATCAAGAAAGTCAGTTTTTGGAGAGGTAGATCTTCCCATAACTATTGGACCCCAGACGTTCAAGATCACTTTCCAAGTTATGGACATTCCAGCACAATACAGTTGTTTGCTAGGTCGCCCGTGGATTCATGAGGCTGGGGCAATTACTTCAACACTTCATCAGAAACTGAAGTTCATAAGAAATGACAAATTGGTAACCGTATGTGGAGAACGAGCTCTGATCGTCAGCAACTTGTCATCATTCTCCGACATAGAACCAAAAGAAGTTATTGGAACTAAATTCCAAGCACTTTCCTTGGATAAGGAAAAAGGAAAGGAGAAAGCAGCATCTATTTCTTCCTACAGAGATGCAATCCAAGTTGTAAAGGATGGCACTACCAGTGGTTGGGGGCACATTAATATTCCTACCAACAACAAGAACAGAACAGGAGTTGGATTCTTTCCAACATCATTAAAGACTATTCCAGAAATTGAGATAGTTCTTCCAATTCAAGAAACTTTCTGCAGCGGAGGTTTTCTTCAACCGGTTCAACAAACAGTCAATACCATCGGTACGGAAAACACCGATGAAGAGGAATGGCTATCCTATCTTAACAAAGCAGGATACATATCCCTATCAGAGTCTGAATCACCTTGCTGTTATCCGACTAAAGGATCTGAAAGTAAGACTCGACCAAGCAGTGATGAAGTTACTAACAGCTTCACCACCAGAAGTCATGGTTCATCAGAAGAAGTTCCTCCTATCCCTGAAGAGACTTGGGATACATTAGGAGAACCAAGCGGAAAATTCGACTACATGGTGAAATACTCCGCTCCTGAAAGTTCAAGAATCTCTCTTGAAGATATTGTTCCAACTGGATGGAACAGTGATTTTGAGTACCTCTCTCAGCCAAAAGAGATGTATAACCCTTGCTATTCATCATCATCGACTGGTGAAATCATCATTGAGGATTATATCCCCAAGTCACCTTCCGAGGCTACTGATCTAGAGTTCACATATCTAGTCAATGCCATCTTGGGAGAAGAGCAAGACCAAAATACAAAAGAGGATGATCTCGAAAGTGTCTCCGACAACGAGTCTCTCCATTTAGAAGATTGGAAGTTTCCTCAAAAGAAAGTCCGACATACTCCACTTGGAAATGGGTATGCTCACACCGCTCAGTCTGCTGAAGTAGAAGAAGATCGTCTGAGTGTTGCAAAGACAGTGGTTGGTGAATCAAGACCTACCACAGGCCAGCTTAAGCCTAAGGTTCCAGATTACCTAGTGCACAATGGGGTTCGCCACTACTGGACAGCTGTTGAATTTTCAACAGTTGTTCGCACCCCTAAGTAGGAACTTTCACCGTTATTTTGTCCTCTCACCATAGCCCAGGGTGAAGAGATGTTTCATAGGGCTTTGCATTTTACTATTTCTTAGGAAAATGTCCCTCTTTGCTTTGCCCAAAGCAATAGAGTTTTGTTTTATAGGGTCTTTGTTTCAAGAAATGACAGTCAATAAATATAAATGTCATTTTGTTCCTTCGTTAGTTTTTCCTTTTCTTTTTTCGGAAATTGGTAATCCTAAAAAACACCCTTAAAAAACATCAAAATATTCCATTAACTGCACACACCGAGTCTTCCCTCGTTGTCTAAATAAAACTTATTACACATATGCAGATTAATCATAAAATACCCCGTTGAAACGTGCGATCGTATGACTTCTCCAAGCTTTGGGTTTCCTGTATTCGAGGCAGAGGAAGAAGAAGACGAAGAAATATCAAAGGAGATTTCACGATTACTTCAACAAAAGGAAGAGGCCATTCAGCCATACAACGAGCCTCTAGAGATCATTAACCTTGGTTCCGATGGAAACAGAAAAGAGGTTAAGATTGGAGCTTCGCTCAGTTCAGAGATCAGAGAGAGTTTGATACAACTGCTCAGAGAATTCTCAGATGTCTTCGCTTGGTCTTATCAAGATATGCCCGGGTTGGGTACCAGTATAGTGTAGCATCACTTGCCATTAAAAGCAGAATGCCCTCCGGTCAAGCAAAAATTAAGAAGAACTCATCCGGAGATGGCCATGAAAATCAAAGAGGAAGTTCAAAAGTAGATCAACGCACATTTCCTCGTCACTTCAGAATACCCTCAGTGGTTAGCTAACATTGTTCCCGTTCCTAAGAAAGACGGAAAAGTCTGCATGTGCGTCGACTACAGAGATTTGAACAAAGCTAGCCCTAAGGATGATTTTCCTTTACCACATATTGATATGTTGGTAGACAGTACAGCAAAATCCAAAGTTTTCTCGTTCATGGACGGATTTTCAGGATACAACCAAATCCAAATGGCACCTGAAGACATGGAGAAAACAACTTTCATCACCCCCTGGGGCACGTTCTGCTATCGTGTTATGCCTTTTGGACTAAAGAACGCAGGGGCAACTTATCAAAGAGCCATGACTACGCTTTTCCACGACATGATGCATAAAGAAGTGGAAGTCTATGTGGACGACATGATTGCCAAATCAGAAAATGAAGAAGATCACATACAGAATCTGACAAAGTTATTTCAACGCTTACGGAAGTTTCAGCTTCTCCTGAACCCCAACAAGTGTACCTTTGGTGTCTGCTAAGGAAAACTCCTTGGTTTCATTGTCAGCAAACGAGGAATTGAAGTAGATCCAGACAAAGTCAAGGCAATTCAAGAAATGCCTTCACCCAGAACCGAGAAACAAGTTAGAGGATTTCTTGGACGTCTGAATTACATCTCGAGATTCATATATCTCATGACTGCAACTTGCGCTCCTATTTTCAAACTTCTACGGAAAAATCAAAGTTGCGTCTGGACAGACGATTGTCAGAAAGCGTTCGACAACATTAAAGAATATCTGCTCGAACCACCCATCTTGTCTCCTCCAGTGGAAGGAAGACCTTTGATAATGTACTTAACCGTCTTAGAAGATTCCATGGGTTGTGTCCTTGGACAGCAAGACGAGACGAAGAGAAAAGAGCATGCCATTTACTACCTAAGCAAGAAATTCACTGACTGTGAATCCCGCTACTCCATGCTCGAGAAGACGTGTTGTGCTTTGGCCTGGGCTGCCAAGCGTCTCCGCCAGTACATGATTCGACATACTACTTGTTTGATCTCTCATATGGATCCAATCAAGTACATCTTTGAGAAGCCTGCTTTAACTGGGAGAATTGCCCGTTGGCAGATGTTGTTATCAGAATATGACATTGAATATCACGCACAGAAAGCCGCGAAAGGAAGCATTCTAGCTGAGCACCTGGCTCACCACCCACTCAATGGTCATGAATCAACCAGTTTCGACTTTCCGGACGAGGACGTCATGTACCTCAAGATGAAAGATTACGACGAGCCACTACCAGACGAAGGACCTGAGATAGGATCCCAGTGGGGCTTAATCTTTGACGGAGCTGTCAATGCTTATGGACGAGGAATTGGGGCAATCATTGTTACACCTCAAGGTACCCATATTCCATTTACTGCCAGATTAACTTTCAAGTGCACAAATAATGAGGCCGAATATGAAGCTTGCATCATGGGTCTCGAAGAAGCCGTGGATCTAAGAATCAAACACTTGGATGTATACGGAGATTCTGCTTTGGTCATCAATCAAATCAAAGGAGAATGGGAAACACGCCAACCAGGGCTAATTCCTTACAAAGACTACGCGAGAAGATTGTTACCATTTTTCGACAGGGTAGATTTTCATCACATTCCTCGTGAAGAAAACAATTTGGCTGATGCATTAGCCACACTCTCTTCCGTGATTAGGATAAATCATTGGAATGACATTCCTCGGATCAATGTTATGCGCCTGGATAGGCCCGCTCATGTTTTCACAGTAGAAGCAATCATCGACGACAAACCGCGGTATCACGACATCAAGAACTTTCTTCAAAAGCAAGAGTACCCTCTTGGGGCGTCAAAGAAAGATAGAAAGACTTTGAGAAGGTTAACTTGTAGTTTCTTCCTGAATGAAGATGTTCTGTACAAGAAAAACTTCGACATGGTTCTGCTCAAATGCGTTGACAGGAAAGAAGCAGAAGTACTCATGAGAGAAATACATGAAGGTTCCTTTGGTACTCACACCAATGGACATACCATGACAAGGAAAATACTGAGAGCAGGATATTATTGGCTGACAATGGAGTCAGAATGCTACCAGAACGCAAAGAGGTGTCACAAATGTCAGATCTACGCCGATAGAATTCATGTGCCACCATCTCTTCTCAACATACTCTCTTCCCCTTGGCCTTTCTCCATGTGGGGAATCGACATGATTGGAATGATCGAGCCAAAAGCGTCCAACGGACATCGCTTCATCTTGGTAGCTATAGACTATTTCACCAAATGGGTTGAAGCAGCTTCATATGCAAATGTTATAAGACAAGTTGTCGTCAGGTTTATCAAGAATCACATCATATGTCACTACGGCATTCCTAGCAACATAATCACTAACAATGGGTCAAATTTGAATAACAAAATGATGAAGGAGCTTTGTGAAGAATTCAGGATTGAACATCACAACTCATCTCCTTACAGACCAAAGATGAATGGAGCTGTAGAAGCAGCTAACAAAAACACCAAGAAATCGTTCAGAAGATGGTCATCACTTACAAAGATTGGCATGAAATGCTCCCGTATGCTCTTCACGGTTACCGTACATCAGTACGTACTTCGACTGGAGCAACTCCTTTCTCCCTTGTATATGGCATGGAGGCAGTCCTACCTAAAGAGGTTGAGATTCCATCAATGAGAGTCTTGATGGAAGCAAAATTAACAGAAGCCGAGTGGTGTCAAAGCAGATTCGATGAAGAAAGCTATATCAACACGGACAGCTATATCAACAAAGAATGATGAAAGCTTTCGACAGCTATATCAACAAAGAATGAAGAAAGCTTTCGACAAAAAGGTTCGACCTCGCACAACCAAAGAAGGCGACCTTGTACTCAAAAAGATTCAATCTTTTCTCACAGATTCGAGAGGGAAATGGACTCCCAATTATGACGGCCCCTACGTGGTCAAGAGAGCTTTCTCAGGAGGAGCCTTAATACTCACGACTATGGATGGAGAAGAATTCACCCGTCCTGTGAACGTCGACGCAGTCAAGAAATACTTCGCCTAAATAATTAAAAGAACAGCTCGCTAAGTTGAAAACTCGCAAAGAGCAGCTTAGGCAAAAAGGAGCGTCTCGGTGAATCGAAAACCCGAAAGGGCGATTCAGGCAAAAGTTAGAGACATAAAAAATAATAATCAATCCCGGTAGACTTAAAACCCGAAAGGGGTAGTTTACGCAAAAGTTAGGGATATATGGCAAGTAACTGTGTTCAGGACAAACTTGATCATCCAAAAATCCATAGCGGAGTATTCATCAGCAGTAGGTCATCTTCTACGAAGCACGAATACAGCGCAACTCGGAGTGGAAGGGAAAGATAACGGTCGTCACGTTTCATCGTAGCCCTTTTCCCGAAAAATTACCAATTTCCAACTTTATAAATACTCCATGGAATCAAGCATTTGGCTGATTACCATTCCATAAATAATAATTTGAGCCTTGTGCTTTTTCTTTGCAAATCTAGTCTTATTCAGTTTCTTGAAATGCATTTTAAGTTTAAACAGTCATTTTCTTGAAACAAATGTTTTCATATAAAATGAATTTACTTGCAAAAATAAAGGTGAAATTTCTTTCTAAGGTTTACAAACAATAGGATGAATGCAAACAGTTGCTCCGAGAACGGTTGAGACTCCGGGAACCAAGATTTCCCCAAGAGGTCGCTTTGCGAACATCTCCCGATGACGGATCTTCACTTCAATTCATATTACTCATTTCGGACAGCGGACAACTGATAACCAGGTATTCCCAACAGAGTTCGAACTACAAGAAGAAGACATCTTCTGATCAACAAGATTCAAGTCGTATCATAGGATTTTACATCCGCGACAATTCTATTCACATTCACTTTACATTTTATATTTGTCATAATATTCATGCATACATAGTCGAGTCAGGCTTTGACCATGTGAATGCCCGAGTCATTAAGGCATGAACTCAAGTTTCCCCTGCAAGTTATGGAGGAACTTTTTCCTTCAAGACGACAGTTCATACGCAAGGATCTCCCCAAGCAAGTCAACAAATGGCAATCTCCTCTAAAGAGATAGTTTGTTCACTTTTGGAGTTCCTCAGCCGAGATTCTCCCGCAGAGCGACGCTCGACAATCTTCTTCAAATAAGATAGTCTATTTCGCATTTTGGAATTCCCTACAGGGTCGATGAGCGGTTCTCTTCTCCAAGTAGTGTGGATTCCCTGACATAATTGACAAGTGTTAGTTTTTCCTCCTGGAAAACAGTTTGGTATTTCCCCAGCAGGGTCAAGAGATGCCACTTTTCGTCAAAGAAAATATTTCAGAATCTCCCAGCAGGTCGACAAATGATTCCCCAGCGGAGTCAGTGAATGGCAGTCTCTTTCGGCAAAAGACAAATCGCTCACTTTTTCGGGCAAAAATAACGAATGGCAGCCTTCTTCATGAAGACAGTTCGTTTCGCTTAAAGGTTCCTCAACAAAGTCAGCAAATGGCAGTTTGTTTCAGCAGAAGACAGTTTGCTCACTTTCTTTCACGACAGGATCAACAAATGGCAGTCTCTCCCAGTAGAAGACAGTTTGTTCCCCTAGCAATTGGCAAATGGCAGTCTTTCCCCAAGGAAAGACAGTTTGTCTGTTAAATACTCAAGAAATCGACGAATGGCAGTTTCTTCAAACAGTTTGTCTGTTTCAGGGATGTTTCATCCCCTTCAGAGTTGACAAATGGCAGTTTTCCTCCTAGAAAAACAGTTTGTTAATTCCCCTCGGAGTCGGCAAATGGCAGTTTTCCTCTTAAGAAAGCAGTTTGTTGATTCCCCGGCATGAGTCGACAAATGGCAGTTTTTCCTCTTAGGAAAACAGTTTGTTGATTCCCTGGCATAAGTAGGTGAATGTTGGTTTTCACCCCGAAAACAGTTCGTCCGCTTTCAAGCAAAGTCATTAGCCCCTCAAAAGATCATGAGGCCATATGACTTTCTTTCAAAGACGTCAAGTCAAAAGGAAAGATGGTGAAGTTTCTCTACTACCATCAAATGGTGTCTCATCTCCAAGTGCTGATGAGAAGTTTGATGAGGAAACAAACCTTTGAAGTTTCTCTACTACCATCAAATGGCGTCTCATCTCCAAGTGCTGATGAGAAGTTTGATGAGGAAACAAACCTTTGAAGTCTCTTTACTACCATCAAATGGCATCTCATCTCCAAGTGCTGATGAGAAGTTTGATGAGGAAACAAATCTTTGGAAATTTTCTCTTTATCTGAGATATTGTCCAAACACGACTGAGACCAGTTTCGAGATATGAACATCCGAAACAAGGGGGAGGTTGTTTACCTTTTTCTAAGTGTCAACACTTAGTTAAAGAAGATGGATTGTGCATTCTACACTGCCATCCATTCACCAGGGTCCACATCAAGTATTTCTACAGGAGTTTGTCTCCTCATCCCCCGCCAAGTGCGACAACGGGATCAAGTCATGCAAGGATTTTATCAATTACAACATCTCAGGAGCGCCCAAAATTCGGGCATTCTTTGATATTTAAGTCTCTTTCACGCAGGAGAGATCGAGATATCAATCTCTCTCCCTCCAGATATAAGAAACTTAAATAGGGGCATCTGTCATACCCTAATTTTTGACCCCCCTGAGATGACATATCTTCAGGATTTTCATCAGGTCAAAGCAAGTACCCAAAGCAGTCACTTCTTCATCTGGCATTTAATCGAGGATGTTCAAAGACCAGAAAACTCAGGCAAAGGATCAATCAGTAGAAGGATTAGTCTCTAACATAATCTTAGGACTCAAGAGCTTCATTTTTTCACCTATGATTGATTAGACACCCAGTCCTCTGAGTACAGATTTACTCAGGTCACCAGACTAGGGTTTTTGAGCCTATCAAGGACTAAAATAAGGGATCACCTTTGGGAAACCCTAGGGGATCATTCAAAGACATCAATCATCTTCAAATAGCTCATATGACAAGATCCATTGGACATCACACCTCAATTCAAAGTCTACAGTCATTATTTTCATATGGTCGACAATTAGGGTTTTTGACCTAATTCACCAGGATAGTTGACTTTTAATCAGAGGCATGGATCCAAAACTCAAGACATGATTCAAGAACCTCTACTACCTCAATATAACCCATTTACATCACTCATTTGAGGAGAAGATCTTAATTCCACACAAAAGTCCAAAATCTCACTTTATCTGGAGAAAGTCAATTGTATGGGATCACCTTTGACTTTTAAGATTTTTGGTCAAACCATGACTTTCAAAGATCAAAATCATCAATATATGGATATTAAAGTCATTTGACCAAAGAAATTCAAGAAGAATCACCAAGGAGCAAAAAGTCGGGAATTAGGGTTTTTGAGGGCATTGTGGGAACTCAAAATTTCACCTACACAACTCAAAAAACTTCTGTAACGCCCGTAAATGTGTTTTTCTGATTAATTGTGATGTTTGCTACATTTTCCTAATTTTACCGTTTTTGAGTCGAGTCAGTCAGTAAATATTAATTATGCTAATGTTTTAATTATTACTTTCCATGTGTGTAATTATTATGTTTTGGGTGTTGATTGGTTAGAATTAATGTTTAGTGACATTTGGGCCAAAATTAGAATTTATGAAAGTTGAGTGGGGGAAAATGAGAAGTAGAGAAATAGAAAGAGATATAGAGAGAAAAAGAGATATTTTGAGGTAGAAAGAAAGAGAGATATTTTGGAGAGAAAGAAAGAAACTTGTGAAGAGAAGAGAAGAAGAGAGTTGTAGAATCCAAACCAAGCTAGAGCCAAGAATCCAACCAAGGTAAGGGGGATGAATATAGTTTATCTTGATTGTATGGTTCTTGTAGTTTTGTTTGTCTTGTTCTTGTTCTTGCTCTTTTCTAAGTTGACCAACAATGGTGGATTGTGAGTTTTGTGAGTTTAGGAGTTATAAACAAGATTTTGTGGTGTGTATGTGTAGTATGATGATAGATATCTTCATTGATCATGTTTGTTTTCCATTTCCATGGCTTGATTGAGTTTTAAGAAAAAGTTAGGTTTTGAGAAAGATTAATGAATCAACCATGAAAGTTGGATGTTATGTTGTTTATATAGTATATATGTGTTGTATTGGTGTTATAATGATGTTTTGGAGTGGTTTTGGTGGGTATAAGGGGCTTGAGACAGTTCTGTTCGTGCTGGGTTTTTTCTGGTTTTTCTCAGGTCCGCTAAGCGGCCTCAGGCCCGCTGAGCGGAGTTTTCGTTGGTCCGTTTCTGGAATTTCCGCTTAGCGGCCTAAAGCATCCCGCTGAGCGGCCAACAGCATATTTTGTTTTTCCAAAACTTTGAAACCTTGTAACTTTTGGACCGTAACTCCGATTTTGTCGCCGTTCGAAGTGTTGGAAAGCTAACGCAATGAACTATATTATTATCTAATTAAAGGATTCATAGGATGTAGTCTCCTATTATTTTTATTAGGATCAAGTGATGAATTGTGTAGTATGTTCAACTATCCAACTTTGAAACCTTGTAACTTTTGATCCGTAAATCCGTTTTATACGCCGTTCGAATCGTTATGAAGCTTATTGAGCATGCTTTATGATAAAGAGGAGTGTGTTGGTGGTTGAATGATTTTTCATAAATGTATTTTGTGAAATAATATTTGCTAATCAAGTATGTTTTGACGATATACGTGTGCTGTGTGAATATGAACGCCTGAGTGGCAATTTTGATGATGTATCCGTATAGAATAATATAACCGGTGTGATGTAGATATGTGACCGAGTTATATTGTTGTTGTTGTTGTTATGTAATTGAGTCCTTTGTATGCACAGCATGACATTTCATTACGTTAATGGCGGAATGCTATTAACAGGTGGCCTGAATTGGCAATTATTACCAGTGGGAGCTTAATGCTCGGTAAAAAGGTGTATTTGCCCGAGTGGCAAGAGGTCATCAGTGGGGGCTAGATGCTCGATGACGGTTAGTCGTAGCTTACTACTCGACAAAGGTGTATTTTCCTTAGGGAAAGAAGTCCCAGCATAATGCTCGGCAAGGTGTATTTGTCATAATGACAAGGAGGAGTTTTACTCCGGATTTGGTACCACATGCATACGCATAGTCGGGTCTCATTCATCATCTTCGGTCTTTATAATTTATGTTATCATCTATGTACCGCATTATTTATATATTGATTGTGGTTGACTTATTGGATTATCTTGTTATATGACTCTTAATGATATTGTTGGAATTACTATATTGATCATGCTTTCATTATGAATTGTATTCTCACCCTTCTGCCTTAATGTTACCTACTCGTGGGTAATGTGCAGGTGATCCGCAAGTGTAGGTGCTCACTTTGTAGTTGTCCGTTTTGGTGTCGTCCGCTCGTGATACGTAACACCTAGGGGGGAATCGAACACTTATTTTGTAGATAATGCTTATAGGATCCTTTTGATGTATATTTGATCCTTTTTATGTATTCGTATTATGTATTTTGGATACCTTCTCATGCGATGTATTTTGGAAGGATGTTGTGGATATTTGGTTTACCGATGCATTTATACAAGTATGAATACATTCAGGTGTTTATGTGTATCCGTCCTCTTGATTATTTGTGTTACGCATCTTTTGCGAGTATGTTATGTTTGGTTATGTGGTTACTTAAGTGTAACGCCCTAATTGTTTTTATGAATTTAATTTTTATACTCTGATATTTGTACCTATATGCCTGGGTAGAATTGGGGTGTTACAACTTCCAACATGAAAGTTGTAGATCTTGAAAAATAAAACAACATCTTACATAGGAACTTTTTTCAAAAGATCAACCATTTAAGAGTTTTGGAATTTTGAAGCTTTAGGTTATAAAAACTTAGAAATTTTTCCAAGTGTTTTTAACCTAGTTTTCATCCAACTTTGGGCTCATTTTTCACAAATTTCCCTAATGATTCTGAAGGAACCATAAACTAATGATTTGAAGTAGATGTTTAGGGCTTTCCAAATTGTGTTCAACCTTCTCCAAATTCATTTTGAGCTAAGAGTTATGCTTGTTCAAAGTTGGCCTCATGAAGTGAAATTATAGGTCATGCCTCATTTTTGAACTTTGAAATTTTGTGCACATGACCTCATTTATGGATGCTACACGACCCATACCACATCTGAAAACATGCCATGCATTCATTTTCACAATAGCATAAGAATTGAGGAAGATTCCCAAAACAAGAACATGTGATTATGTAATGATTACATTTGGGAATTTATGACAAATTGATGAATCACCCAAGGAATCTTCTCACCAACCAATTAGAGCTCATTTCTGTCTCAGAATTGTCCCCTAAGATCAAGCAAAATCGAGGGCTAGGGGATTGATCAAATGGAATCAAAATTCTCATCATTGCATAAGAGATATTTGCAAACTTCCTTCATGGCCAAGAAAACCAAATCAACCTCACTAAGCAAGCTCACTCCTCTGCAACTATACTGAACCATTTGCCTATAAATAGGAGAGCATACCTCAGTAGAAAAACACACCAAAGCAACAAAATTCTTGCTTTCTCTTTTCTTTCTTCATACTTAGTTTTTTCAAAGGTCCTTTGGCAAGAAGACTCGGATTCTTCAAACCAAAGCTCTCTCTTTGAAAATAAGTATTCAAACACATTGAGGGAGGCATTTAGAGGTGATCCAAACCTCTTGAACACTTCTGGGCGTGGAGAATCATTATCTTCAACTCTCATTTGGAGCACTTGCAGTTGGAGGACCACAAAACAATTCAGGAGGTTCCAAGCAAAGTTAGGCATCCAGGCACGTTCCTCAGATCATAGTGAAGCTGTTCAGATGGCTGCAGCTCATCTGTAACTCCATATTCATCATCCTCCATGTTCACTTGAAGCTCAAATCGAAGGAGTCGAGTAGAGCAATTCAGAAGGTTTGAGGACACAACAAGCATCCAGTTAGCATCACTGAGTCCCAAGGAATCTTTTGGGATCATTCA
This sequence comes from Vicia villosa, assembly GCF_029867415.1. Lineage (NCBI taxonomy): Eukaryota > Viridiplantae > Streptophyta > Magnoliopsida > Fabales > Fabaceae > Vicia > Vicia villosa. The sequence goes on along the minus strand of NW_026705212.1, from coordinate 615,400 downwards.
TACAAGCCCAGGTGCTCTCTATCATCCTCACGACCTCCATTTTCAGAGGTAAGTTTCTGAACTCCATCTCTTTAATTTAAGCACTCTTTGTGATAAAGCTCGATTCTATCTTGTTCAGCATCATCAGAGGATTGAAAACCCTCTATCATCATTCATTTATCTTTCAGTATAGTCATTTAATTTGATTTTCAAATTTTAGGGTTCTTCACGTTTTTTAGTAAATTAGTTAGATGTAGTTAATATAAATTTGTGTTAGTTACATATTTAGAATCGTGAGTGAGTTTAGAACAAGTTTCATGTTTACACCTGGGCCATTGGTTGAGATTTGAGAGAATCAGAATTTCAAAAATGTTGGAGCTTGAGGTTGCAGACGAAGATGGAGGGTGGCGCCATTTTTCAAATCTCTGAACAGATTTTATTTTATATTTAATGATATGTGTTTCATAAACGAATGAATAACTTGCCCCAGTGGTCACACATGCGCTCTTAGTCTCCTCATGCCCAAGGTCTGAGGTTCGAATCCCCCTCGCCTCAGACCTTTTGATTTTATTTTCTTTTTTGCTTCTATACACTTGAACACTATATGAATTGCATTGAAACCAGCTTACTATCACCACACGCGAGTTGGCTCAGTGGTGTTTGTTTTGAGTGTGTGACCTAGAGGGCGTGGGTTCAAATCCTCCAAGGGCCAAACTATTTTTTTAACACCCATTTTCTTTCATTTCTCTCACAAACTTCACACAATTAATTCGCCTATCAAATTAAGTTATTTTCACTTCATTTTTCACACACTTATTATTTAATATATCTATTTTGTGAATAATCAAAAAAATCATAAAAAATATTATTTATTTTATGTATTTTTATTAGGTTTAAAATAGTATGTTTTTAAGTGTTTTCTTAAAAACTTTATATATATATATATACTCATTTTGTTTTAACCTAATTATTTTGTGGATAATTTTATGATAAAACCCTAATTGTTTAGGTCTTAATTAGGTAAAGAGCTTTATCTTTACCTTAATTAAGTTGACTTTTGTCAATTTTCAAAATTGTTTTCGATCTCCGATTAAACAAGATGATTACGGTTTTCAAACAACAAAAACTTACATCATTCCAATCTTCATTTTCACTGCTTCACAAACAGTAAATAATCTCTGGGCCTCTATTAGAGTGTAAGACCCAACACCTTCTTTCTTTTCATAGTTTGTTTTACAAAACTGTATTTTCAAAATCTTCTTTCTGTTTTCAAAACATTCTTCTGGTATTTGAAGGGCATTATTCCCGGTGAAACTCTTCAGATACCTATGTGACCTTTGTCCATCTTCACTTCTTCTGTTTTCAAAAACCATTAACTGTTTATCATATATATATTCAACTGTTATCCATCAATTGCTGGTAAGGCTTTGTACATACTTCTTCAAAGGCCTCCACTCCATCCAGGTTAGGCTTTACAAGCTTTCAATTTATAGTCTTTATTTAAATTACTGTCAAATATAAACTGTACATATATATTAGTTTAGAACTACGTTTGAGTATAAACCCTAGGACAGTTAAACTATATATATATTATAGGAATATGACCTAGGATTGAGAATGTCTTCCCGGTGAAGGCTCTTTCCTAATTAGAGATCTGTAGTTCAAACCCCCAAGATGAATTATTCCCGGTGAAACATCTTGGCAAAAACCTTAGAATCCAAAAAATAGGACACATCCACCCAAAGAGGAATTATTCCCGGTGAAACCTCTTACCCATTTGCTTAAAGCCAAAATAAGTTCAAAACTACATAGCTTTCTCTTGTGCTATAACAAGGACCCTCGATGACCCTCGATTAGCCTCCTCTTGGGCTTTGTACAAGGACCCACAGGCTTCTTAAAAGCATTTCCAGCTTCCTCTTGAGCGTGTATACAAGGACCCATCAGGTTTCTTATAAACATAGGAACAGGTCTTTAGTCACCTTTCAACATACCCTGGTGAGTTTCTTCCAATTAAAACCAGACTTTAAACAAGCTAAGTTTGTCTCAATTTCACATTGAGTACACCTTTTGGAATGAGAGACATGGACAGTCTCTGTCACCCTTATCTTCATCAATCTTCCTTAGCAGAGTCTAGGATCCATGTTTGCTTATCCTCAGCAAGAGTCAGCCTTCATCTTGGGCTTTAAACAAGAAGTCTCCACTAGATAATCTTCCTGCCATTCATTTTAATCAAAAACCTCTGGAAAGGGTCAGCCTCCATTCATTCTTTCATTTTAACAAAAACCCCTGGAAAGGGTCAGCCTCCATTCATTCTTTCATTTTAACAAAAACCCCTGGAAAGGGTTAGCCTCCACACATTCTTTCACTTTAACAAAAACCCCTGGAAAGGGTTACCCTCCACACATTCTTTCATTTTAACAAAAACCCCCGGAAAGGGTTAGCTTCCAAAATCAGTCTTTCAAAAACCAAAGATTCATTCTCTTAGGAGATAATTTCCCCAAAAGAGTCAAAACCCCTGGAAAGGGTCAGCCTCCAAAAACATGACAAAGAATCAGTCTTTTAACAGACAATTTCTCCAGTTAAGTCAAAACCTCCAAAAAGAGTCAGCCTCAATTTTGGGCTCTGTACAGAACACCAAATAAAATCCATCAAATAAACACTCTCCAAAAAGAGTCAGCCTCAATTCTGGGCTTTGTACAGAATACCAAAAAAACTCCTTAGTTTAATTTCTCCCTAGTAGAGTTATCATTTCAATAAGTCAATAAATCAATCAAAAAACCTCAAGCTTGGGCCTCATGCAAGCCAGCTAAAGTCCAATCTTTTATACAATAGATAGACATAGCTTATCTCTATAGAGAGATATTTTTACTACTCTACCACATTCAAACAAACAAACATTTCAACATTTTAATTTCAATTTCAATTTCAATCAAGTCTCCCATTTAGGATTTTGAAAGGCTTGAGCTGGCAGTAAAACCCAGACATGTGGTAACTTTCCCTAATTTGGACGAGCATCTTTCTTTCATTCATGAGATACTAGCATACTTGCAAACACACAAGTAAGGTCACTCTCTTAATGAAATTAATCCAGTTATTCTGTCACTCTTTCAAAATGTTTGTGGTAGAATAGTACAAATACCTCTCTGTAAAGATGATTTCATGTCTCTTTACTGTAAACAGAGATTTAATTCAAAGCTTCAACCTTGAGCTTCAAGCAAGGCACCAAAAAAATAATTAATTTCCCTAGTTAGTTCCCCGAACTACATTAAGCTCTGACTTCCACTAGGGATATGTAGGCATGAGGTTCAAAAGGAATCTCAGCGAGCTAATAAAATACCAAAAATAGTCAGTCTGTCTGTCTGTCTTTCTTTTATTCAATTCAATTCCTTCTCCTAATACAAAGGAGAAACTTTCCCAATAATCATTAGCAAACACAAACACAAATGACACAAAGAAGGTTCCTGTAGAGTACTACAGATATGTAGGGTGTTTAAACACTTCCCTATGTACAACCGACCCCCCGGACTCCAGAATTTCTAGTCTAGGTGAAATCCCCACACTTAGCAAACTCCTAGGGTTTAGTTGAGATCTTTTTTTCCCTTTCCTACTCGTAGGACAATAAGAAAGTTCGTGTGATATCGTAGGAAGAACTGAAATAAAATTCATCCCACCACGGGCGCATTCTCCTTCCAAATTTCGCGTGAAGGGTCTAGCGTGCCGTCCTCCCAAGTGAAACGGGGAGGTAAAAAAAAACGACACCACAGGGTTTACGCAGGTCCGCTGAGCGGAGGTGGGTCCGCTGAGCGGAGGTTCTGTTGCAGAAAATTCCCTGCGAAGGTCCGCTGAGCGGAGCTGAAGCGGACAACAGCTTTTTCTGTTTTTCCAAAACTTTGAAACTTCGTAACTCCTGAACCGTAACTCCGATTTTGTCGCCGTTTGAAGCGTTGGAAAGCTAACACAATAACCTATATTATTATCTAATTAAATGATTCATAGGATGTAGTATCCCATTATGTTTATTAGGATCAAGTGATGAGTTGTGTAGTATGTTCAATTATCCAAACTTTGAAACCTTGTAACTTTTGATCCGTAGCTCCGTTTCGTACGCTGTTCGAAGTGTTAGGAAGCTAGTTGGATGTTCTATATGATAGTATAGGCTTGTTTAGCTTGTTATTAATTGGTTATGAGGTGTTGTTGATGAAAACACATAATTGTTTATATGCGCGATATGATTGGTAAATAATCATAGTGCTTGGTTGTAATTATTAATGATGTAGGATGTAGTAGTGGTTGGTTGATTTTCATAAATGGTTTTGTGAACTAGTGCATGATAAATCATGATGATGTGTTGTGTGAATGTTATCGTATTGGTACGAGGTATGTGAATAGTTGTCGATAACATGAGATCATGTTCATATGTGTTATGTATTAATGAATGTTCATTCTTGATATGTGACAATGTTTGGTTGTTTGTTATTAACCTGATGTGTGGCCTTATGGCAAGTCATTGTTGTTATGAGAATGATGTATTATCATTGTTGAATTGTTGTTATTACAACTTGTTGATGATGTATTGATGGAGTTGTGGGCCAATGGCCAATATTAATTTGATGTGATGCAATTATGCGATCATTTATGCCGATGTGGCTAGTATGTTTTGACGGTGAATGTGTGTTGTGTGCTTATTAATGTCTGTGTGGTAATTATGGTGTGATATAATTGATAACGATGTTATTAATTGGTGATGTATCCTTTTGGATAGAATATAAGCGGTGTAACGTGAGTATGTGACCGTGTTATATTGTTGATGATGTTGTTGTCGTGTAATAGAGTCATATATTTGCACAACATAACATTTCATTACGTTAATGGCGGAATGTGATCGGCCACCAATTTCATCTTGTTTCTATGTTCTAATCAATGGAAAGACATTTCATCCGGTGGTATTTTAAGTCATTTTAGTCTGGTTATTATTAGTTTTTGCTTAGTTTTATGTTTGAGTTTGTTGTGTGATCTTTGCTAGTTTTTATTGTTTTTCCTCTTGCTTTTGATCTTGTACTGGTAGTGTTTAAGTATTACAGGAACAGGGCATATTTCAAGTCAAGGAAAGGTGATTTTTGGCAAGCCAGAGGTCTGACACGGCCACCCGTGTCCCATGACACGGCCGTGTCGGACATGCTGAAGAGGAAAAAGTTGAAAAGCTTGGAAGCATCAAGTCAGACATGTGCGCTAAAAAATTCTGATTTTTAACTTATGTACTCGGTCACTCAAGGAAGGGCAGGATAGACTTTTTGGATTAGAATATTTGCTGTGAGGTATTTAGTCACTGTTTGGAAGAGAGAAAAGCACTTTTTGACGGTCGAAGAACGTGGAAAATAGAGATTGAGAGCATTAGGGCTTGGAGCGAAGACATCTTCAAGAGCTTCCGCGATTGAAGATCAATTCCGATTCAACTACTTGTAATGTCTTCATCTTTATTCATTGTTATCTTGCTTGTTGCCATGAGTCACTAAACCTTTTACTCGTTAGGATTGATGTCCCTGAATCATGTGATGTAATGACTATAATTTACCGTTAATTTGCGGCTTATCTTTATGAAATTCAGTTTATGATTAAAAGTGCTTATTGCTTCTTTATATTGGAAAATATATGTGATGATTTACGGTTAAGGTTTTGTTGGAAAACTACCTCAACGCTTTTTTAATCATAACGTTATAACTATGAATCACTTAGGAATAAGGATTAATGTGTAGCGACCTAATTATCCGGGCTATGTTCTTTTTAGAATCTTGAGGTAAAACTATCTTGTTAAGGAATTGAAAGAGGGTTTTAATCTCAAGAAGTTTTCACTAAGGAATTAGGGAAAATCAATGTTTGGTGTCGGTATTGAGAATTTCTAAAGTTAATCTGTTAAGTGTTGATTATTTCATTGCAGAGCGATTCATACATCAGTCCTGACTTGTGTCCCCATATTTTCATTGAATCAAACTATTTTAACTCTTTCGTTTTGCATAAGTGTTATTTAAATTAAACATAAAAACCAAATACCCCGATGACTTTTTATTCAATTGCACTGTTCTGAAACATATAATTCCTACGCAGTCCGCGAGTTCGATACTTGGGAATTTACTCTCTTATTACTACATCGGTAAACAAATAGTACACTTGCTATTTTATCGGTCAAGTTTTTGGCGCCGTTGCCGGGGAACTGCCAAATTATAAGTTTAAGAATAGTTCAATTGAATTTTTGTTGCTTTGCAACTAAAATTATTTTTCTGTTATTTCATTTGCTTATAACTAATAATCATCTAATCTTTGTATGCGAGGTAAGGCCTCAGCAGAATTTATTTTTGACGCAGAGCCAGAACGATCATTGCGAGCGAGACTTCGAAAAGCAAAGCAAGAACGACTGGAAGCGTTGGAAGAAAATCTGGAAGATTCTGAATCTGATAACGAGGAAATCCTCTCCATTCATTCCGAGCATTCAGATTCGGAGGCAGAAACAATGGCAGCTCCCGTAGAAAGGCTGTTAGGTGATTACGGTGGAGCGAATGCACCAGCTGGCCGGATGACAATTGTGAATCAACCGGTGGATGTTGCTCACTTTCAGTTACATCCAGCAACTATTAGACAGCTGGAGAAGAAACCATTTTCGGGAAGGATAAATGAAGATGCTAATAAGCATTTACAAAGGTTTCTCACCATGACAACTTCTCTAAAAATTGAAGGACACTCTGAAGAAGCAAAGAAGTTGGTTATGTTTCCGTTCACATTAGCGGATGACGCTGAAGAGTGGTTCTACTCATTACCTGCTGGGAGTATTACCACATGGCAACAAATGGAGTCAACCTTCCTCAATGAGTATTTTCCGGCTGCTGTTTATATTCGTAAGAGATATGATATTGTTAACTTTAAGCAGAAAGAAGGAGAATCACTCGGAGATGCGTATAAGAGATTCAAAAGGTTATTGGTGGCATGCCCAACTCACAACATGGATGTCACTGAACAAATGCAGAATTTTCTGAATGGTCTTAAAATGAAGACTAAGCAGTTGATTGACACAGCAGCTGGTGGCTCATCCAACTTTGCAACAGCCACTGGTGTTAAAAAAATCATAGAAGCTATTGCGGCCAATGAACATTTGGAGTTATATGACCGTAGTGTTAGTCAACCTGAAGGATTTGTTGATATGAAACTGTCAACACAAGTTGTGAAAATAGAAGATCAGGTAGCTGCTGAAGTTGAGCGGAGATTGAAACAGATGGGGCTTGAAAAACAAACAGTAGCACAAGTTCAACCGGCTCAAGCAAGTCAACCGGTAGGGTGTGAAATCTGTGGAGGACCTCATTTTACTGTTCAGTGTGTTGCTACAGCTCAACAAGTGGAGGAAATAAACTTCTTGAAACAAAACAACCCCTACTCTAATACCTACAATCCGGGGTGGAAAAATCATCCGAATTTTTCGTGGAAGGACCAATCAGGGAGTGCTCCTAAACAAGGGGTGCTTCCATATCAAGGTCAACAGTCGCAGCAGCAGTATAGACCTCCTCAACAACATTATCAACAACCTCAGCAACAAGCTCCCAGGAAAGCAGATTGGGAGATTGCCATCGAAAAAATGGCAGCTCAAAGCTCTCAGTTTCAGGAAGAAACGAGGAGTAATTTCCGGAATACGGGTTCTTCCATTAAAAATCTGGAAATTCAGATGAGTCAAATAGCACAGCAACTAGCAAACACTCAACAGCCGGGCGCTTTGCCAAGTGCCACAGTTACCAATCCTAAAGATCATAATAATGTAAGTGCTATTGTTACTAGGAGCGGTAAAGGGAAAGGTGTAGTTGAAAATAATGAAGAGGAAGAGGACCCATTGTTGGAGGTAGACTTAGAGATAAGAGAAAATGAGCCAGAAGCTGAGGAAGTGGTGGTGATGGAACCGACTCCGAAAGAGAAGGCTGTTGAACAAAAACAGCAACCGGCAGTAAAACTTCCTTTTCCAGTACGGAATAAGAAAAAAGGACAACATGAGAAGAATTTTGAAAAGTTCCTGGAGATGTTCAAGAAGCTGGAGATTAATATCCCATTCTTGGAGGCATTAGAGCAAATGCCTACTTATGCAAAATTTATGAAGGACATCATCTCCAAGAAAAGAACCATCGATCGTGACTCTATTATTCTAACCGAAACGTGTAGTGCTATTTTGCAGGGTATGAAGATTCCTGTAAAGAAGAAAGATCGAGGTTCCGTAACTATACCTTGTACAATTGGGGATAGGTCATTCAAGAAAGCTCTAATTGATTTGGGAGCAAGTGTGAGCCTTATGCCTTTATCTATCTACAAGAGATTGGGGATAGGTAATGTACAAGATACAAGAATGACACTCCAGTTTGCTGACCATTCTGTTAAAAGACCTTATGGAATAGTGGAAGACGTGCTGGTGAAGATTGATAAATTTGTGTTCCCAGTGGATTTTGTAATTTTAGAGATGCCAGAAGATGAGGAGATCCCTATTATTCTAGGAAGGCCATTTTTAGAGACAGGGCGATGTTTGATAGACATTGAAGAAGGCACTATGACTCTGAAAGTTTATGATGAAGAGCTGAAAATTGATGTACGCAACACCATGAAGTACAAGGATGATATAGCAACTAGTCAACACATTGAGGTAATTGATCAAATCTGTACTAATGAGAATTCTTTGCAGCTACAACAATTACCTTTGGAAAGAGTGTTGAGCTCGTCCGTGTGCAATAAAGAGGAAGCCGTTGATGAAGAAGAAGTGGGAGTTGTGGCTATGATGGAGACAAGTCCCATAGTAAAAAGTTCTAGACAAAACCGGTGGGAGGATCTCAGACAACCTTTGGTTGAAGAAAAAAAAGAGGAACCTAAGAAGGGTGCTGAATTGAAACAACTCCCAGAGAATTTAAAATATGTTTTCCTTGATACTGAAAGTAGGTGTCCTGCCATCATAAACTCACACCTTGAACGGGTGCAGGAACGTAAGCTGGTAGAAGTGTTAAAGAAACATAAAATTGCCATGGGGTGGTCTATTGAAGATTTAAAAGGGATCAGTCCTACAATGTGCATGCACAAAATCCTCATGGAAGATGATCACAAACCAGTGGTCCAACCTCAGAGGCGTCTGAATCCAGCCATGAAAGAGGTTGTGAGAAAAGAAGTTGTTAAACTCTTAGATGCTGGGATGATTTACCCAATATCTGATAGTGCTTGGGTGAGTCCGGTTCATGTTGTGCCCAAGAAGGGAGGGACAACCGTTATAAAAAATGAGAAGAATGAGTTGATTCCTACCAGGACTGTTACAGGGTGGAGAGTATGCATTGACTACAGGAGACTGAATCTAGCAACCCGAAAAGATCACTTCCCGCTACCTTTTATTGATCAAATGTTGGAAAGGTTGGCGGGACATGATTACTATTGCTTCCTAGACGGATACTCTGGATACAACCAGATTGCAGTTGCACCAGAAGACCAAGAAAAGACTGCGTTTACATGTCCCTTTGGTGTTTTTGTCTACAGAAGGATGCCATTCGGGTTATGTAACGCTCCGGCCACTTTTCAAAGATGCATGCAAGCGATTTTTGATGATATGCTTGAAAAACACATGGAGGTCTTCATGGATGACTTCTCAGTCTTTGGTAAGTCATTTGATAATTGCTTAACTAACCTTGCTCTTGTTTTAGAAAGATGTCAGCAGACCAATTTGATCTTGAATTGGGAAAAATGCCATTTTATGGTACGTGAAGGCATAGTTCTTGGACACAAGATTTCCTACAAAGGAATCGAAGTGGACCAAGCGAAAGTTGAAGTCATCTCAAAATTGCCACCTCCGATGAATGAAAAAGGTATCAGAAGTTTCTTAGTACATGCGGGATTTTACCGTAGGTTCATAAGAGATTTTTCAAAAATTGCAAAACCCTTAACCACTCTTTTGGTTAAGAATAAAAATTTCACTTTTGATGCTGAATGTGCGGTGGCTTTTGAGACAATTAAGAAGAAATTAGTTTCGGCACCCATTGTTGTAGCCCCTGATTGGTCTCTACCTTTTGAGATCATGTGTGACGCGAGTGATATTGCTGTAGGGGCGGTTTTAGGACAGCGAAGAGAGAAACTACTTCATGTTATATATTATGCGAGTCATGTTTTGAACCCTGCACAGATAAATTATGCAACTACCGAGAAGGAGTTGTTAGCTGTTGTTTATGCCTTTGATAAATTCAGGCAATATCTGTTGGGGTCTAGAGTCATTGTTTATACTGACCACTCTGCTTTGAAGTATCTTTTTGCCAAACAGGACTCTAAGCCAAGACTTTTGCGGTGGATTTTACTCCTTCAGGAGTTTGATGTTGAAATTCGAGATAAGAAGGGGTGTGAGAACACTGTAGCTGACCACTTATCTCGAATGACACCAATAGACGAGACAGAAGAAAAACGCCCGATCAAGGATGAGTTTGCTGACGAACACATCCTGGCAGTGACGGGTGTACCTTGGTTTGCAGATTATGCCAATTATATTGTCGGTGGTATCATCCCTGACGATTTTGACTCTAACCAAAGGAAAAAGTTTGTTCATGATTGCAGGTTTTATCTATGGGACGATCCGTTCCTATACAAAAGAGGAGTCGATGGTTTGATCAGAAGATGTGTACCTGAAATTGAACAGGAAGAAGTGTTGAAGGCATGTCATGCTTCTGATTATGGGGGACATTTCAGTGGTGATCGAACAGCGGCGAAGATTCTACAATCAGGTCTATATTGGCCCACTATGTTTAAGAATGCTCAAGAGTTTGTGAGGCATTGTGATAAGTGCCAAAGGACAGGAAACATATCCAAAAGAAACCAGATGCCTCAGAACTCGATGTTGGAAGTAGAGTTGTTCGATGTTTGGGGCATAGACTTCATGGGACCATTTCCACCTTCATTTGGAAAGAATTATATTCTAGTAGCGGTGGATTATGTATCCAAATGGGTCGAAGCGGTTGCTCTACCTTCAAATGATGCTAAGGTGGTGGTGAAGTTCTTGAAAGAAAACATTTTTGCTAGATTTGGAGTACCGAGAGCTCTAATAAGTGATGAAGGAACGCATTTCCTGAATCATCTTATGGAACGACTACTCCAGAAATACAATGTGAAACACAAGATAGCCACAGCGTATCATCCTCAAACTAGTGGGCAGGTTGAAGTTTCGAATCGACAACTAAAACAAATTCTTGAAAAGACGGTGAATTCCTCTCGGAAGGATTGGGCAATAAAGCTGGATGATGCACTGTGGGCATACAGGACCGCTTTCAAAACACCAATTGGTATGTCACCATATCAACTTGTGTATGGGAAAGCATGTCATTTGCCTTTGGAGTTAGAACATAAGGCTTTCTGGGCATCAAAGTTTCTCAATATGGATCTATCTAAAGCTGCAAGTTCTAGGCTTCTTCAACTTCATGAGTTAGAAGAATTCCGCAACCAAGCTTATGAGAATGCTAAGATCTACAAAGAGAAAACGAAAAGGTGGCATGATGGGAAGATCCAGCATAAGGAGTTCTGGGAAGGACAACTGGTTCTCTTATACAATTCAAGGCTCAGACTTTTCCCAGGAAAGTTGAAATCAAAGTGGTCGGGGCCGTTTATGGTTCACAAAGTTTTTCCTCATGGAGCTATAGAGATAAAAAATGAAGCAAATGGGGATATTTTCAAAGTGAATGGGCACCGGCTCAAACCATATTACCAAGGTCAACCAGGCGGAAGGATTGAAGTTGTTCGTTTCGAAGGATAAAATGAACAACCGTCGAGCCATGCGACGTTAAACGAAGCGCTTCGTGGGAGGCAACCCACGGGATTTTTTTTAACAATTTTTTGTGTTTTTCTTTACTTTATTACCCAGAAAAAAGCAAGGAGTTTCATGGAGCAAGAAGAGGGTTGAAAAATTCAATTTTGGAAGAACCAGGGGTGTGACACGGGCACCCGTGTCAAGTGACACGGCCGTGTCACAAGCCCTGGTGAAGAGGGTTAAAATAAAGATTGATGGTGAAAAAACAGAGCTGTGACACGGGCACCCGTGTCATGTGACACGGCCGTGTCACAGGCCCTGGGAAAGAGAGTTGGAAAAGTAGGATTTGGGAAAAACAGAGTTGTGACACGGGCACCCGTGTCATGTGACACGGCCGTGTCACAAGCCCTGAAAGATTTTTTTCCAAAAAGCCAAATTTTCAAGAACCAGTGGCCTGACACGGGCACCCGTGTCGTGGGACACGGCCGTGTCAGGCAAGAACGCAGATTTTTCCTTCAAATTTCGTTTTGCATTTGGTGGGCCCCATTAATTTTAAAGTTTCACCTCTTAAACTACCCAATTACCCATCATATTTTACCCTCTTTCTCTACTATATTTCACTTTCTTTCTCACTCTTCCTTCATCTTCTTCATCTCCAACCCTAGCCTCCATTAAAACCCACATACAAAACCTCCAAGTTCTCACCCAAATCTCCATCTTTTTGCAATCCGTCTTCACGAAAGTTCATCCTCTCATCATCCCAATTCTTAATCCCTAATTTATCTTTGCTTTCACCGTAGGTTTTCGTTTTTGAATTTTTTGTAGGTTGCAAGGATGCCTCCAAGGAAAGCTGTACCAAGAAGGGATACTGCTGGGACATCAAGACCCGCACAAAGAGCGCGAAGAGAGGGGAACAACCATGGAATCACTTTCCAGTTGGACACTCAAAGAGAGAAGTATAATGCTCTTCTTCGTAGGAAGATTTTGCCGACAAGGTATGTTTGCGACGTATCTACTGAAAGTTTAGGCATAAGAACTGAGATTCATCGTATGTTCCATGCTTTAGGTTTATTAAGATTGATTCAGTTTGAGGCTCCTACGTTTGAACGACTAACATATGAATTTCTGAGCACTCTTAAATTTGAGATGAAATTGAGAACGAACAGGTTAGAGCCCGAGCATTACGGGACGCTCACATTTCGTATGTTTGACATTGATCACGAGTTGAGCTTGGATGATTTTGGGCAGGCATTAAGAATACCAAGTTCAGGTGCGGGGCGAGCACCGAACTCTTTTAACCCCGAAACATTCTGGATAGCTATAACAGGTAGAGAGTCGTATTGTCCTAAAGGGGCAAAAGCAACGAGCATCCAAAACCCGTGCTTCCGCTATGCCCAGAAGGCTCTGGCATACACGCTCTTTGGTAGAGGAGATAGCCCGGGTGTAGCTTCCATTCGGGAGTTATATTTCTTATACTGTATGGTTGAACAAACTCCGCCAAATGCGGCCGCCTTCATAGCAGATCATTTGAAGAAGGTGAGTAGGGCTAAAACAGGTGATATTTCTGTTGGTGGCATTATTACCGCTTTAGCGGACGGTTTGGGTTATGGTGCTGAGCTGCGGAACCTTCCAGAGGTAAATCCACGTACTTTAAAAATTGATATGGCAGCTTTAATTAAGCAAGGTATGATCTCTGTGTAGCCCCAGACTTACTCTTTAGTGATTCATGGGGCCCACATTTTAGAATTGCCAAATCCTAGCCGTGTATCTGTTTATGATCGAACTAAATGGTTGTATACTAGCACCACCCCTATGGGGGAAGGTGACATGGAATTGGAATTTTTGGATGCAGGTGATGAAGAGGATGATCAGCAGTACCATGAAGAACCTGAACAAACAGGTCCACCCCCTAGCGGATTTAATGAGGGAACATCTCAAATGCCACAGGACAATTGGGGATGGATGCATTCTGAAATAGAATACCTGAGGGCGGAACAAACCCGACAGGGCGAGGAGTTATTAAGGCAAGGCTTAGAGCAAACTCGCCAAGGAGAGGAGCAGACCCGACAAGGGGCTGCCATTTATAACATTCAGGAAATGATGCAACGCATGATGTTGCAATTTCCATATCCTCCACCGCCGCCTCAGTGAGCTCTGTGAGTTTTCCCTCATGTTTGTGTATCCATTGAGGACAATGTCATATCCAAGTGTGGGGGGAAAGTTCTCTTTCATTTTATTTCTGTTTTTGTTATTTCTAGTCTATTTTCTTGTTTTTGTGTGTTTTGAGTTTTTGTTAACCAGGATGAGTGTAATTCCAAAGAAAAGAATTGTGAGAATATAGGTGATAAAGGAGGAAGACGCACCTTAATTTAGCTTTCAGGGCACCTATGGAAGTTGACACAACTGAAAAAAAAATGCGAGACACAACTTGATGGTGCCGAGTGAAGGAGTCTAGAGCAACCTGAACCGGACAAGAAGCTGTACAAGATGGAGACCATTTTTGAACCTGTATGCAATGCCAAACCTGTGAGGATATATAAAGCCAAACACTTCAATTCATCATGAGAGAGCATCGGGTATGACATCATCGCTCTAATTTTGCATTTGTTCTTCATATAGTACACACATCGATCACACACACTGAGGCATTTATTTTTTTTCTTTAACCCTGAGCCTTTCGCACCCAACCTTGTTGTTTATCATCCTTTGTAACCATCTTAAACCATCATCCATGTTTTTCTTTTTCTTATTCATAATCCCTTTTTGTTTCCTTTATTTTCGGTGTTAACTATAAGTCCGTGTCCGATAGTAAAAGTTAAGTTTGGGGTAACTAAGTCCAGTGACAAAAGAATGAGGCAAGTGTGAAAAAGAAAAGAAAGAAAAAAAAAGAAAAAGAATACATGAAAAGAGATGTGTTATAGAAAAAAGAAAAAAAAATGAAAAAAAAATGATTTCAATACACACTTGCCATCATGTAAAGAAGTTAAGAGTCCGGAAAGCGGAAATATCGCTAAACACCCCAAACACGATGTAATGTGTAAAACGATATCGGACTAATTAGTTATTACCGATCCATAAACCATAGTACCCTCTTTCTTTGTTTATCCTACCTTCCCTAAGCCCCGTTACAGCCCTTAAGCCCTCTAAACGTGTGTGTTGTTGATATTGTGGAATTATGTTAGAATGTTTACAAAACAAAGAGTTGATATGTATGCTTTGATGAGCGAGTGAAACACTTAACCCTGAGAGAAGTTGTGAGAGTGTGATTGAGCTTGCAGGTAAAAGAATGTGTCAGCATTGAAGTACAACGGAAAAGTTCGGGGAGGGGGATCGAACACTTTGACACGAAGTAATTATCAAGTGTGGAAGCATCAGTTGTGTTGTGGAGAATAAGAAAGATTCATAGGTGCCCGCTTGTTTTTCTCGTCCATCACTTGAGGACAAGTAATGAGCTAAGTTTGGGGTTGTGATCGGCCACCAATTTCATCTTGTTTCTATGTTCTAATCAATGGAAAGACATTTCATCCGGTGGTATTTTAAGTCATTTTAGTCTGGTTATTATTAGTTTTTGCTTAGTTTTATGTTTGAGTTTGTTGTGTGATCTTTGCTAGTTTTTATTGTTTTTCCTCTTGCTTTTGATCTTGTACTGGTAGTGTTTAAGTATTACAGGAACAGGGCATATTTCAA
Source organism: Vicia villosa (assembly GCF_029867415.1). Classification (NCBI taxonomy): domain Eukaryota; kingdom Viridiplantae; phylum Streptophyta; class Magnoliopsida; order Fabales; family Fabaceae; genus Vicia; species Vicia villosa. Next base: position 599,955 of record NW_026705212.1, on the reverse strand, counting down.
GTCAAGGAAAGGTGATTTTTGGCAAGCCAGAGGTCTAACACGGCCACCCGTGTCCCATGACACGGCCGTGTCAGACATGCTGAAGAGGAAAAAGTTGAAAATCTTGGAAGCATCAAGTCAGACATGTGCGCTAAAAAATTCTGATTTTTAACTTATGTACTCGGTCACTCAAGGAAGGGCAGGATAGACTTTTTGGATTAGAATATTTGCTGTGAGGTATTTAGTCACTGTTTGGAAGAGAGAAAAGCACTTTTTGACGGTCGAAGAACGTGGAAAATAGAGATTGAGAGCATTAGGGCTTGGAGCGAAGACATCTTCAAGAGCTTCCGCGATTGAAGATCAATTCCGATTCAACTACTTGTAATGTCTTCATCTTTATTCATTGTTATCTTGCTTGTTGCCATGAGTCACTAAACCTTTTACTCGTTAGGATTGATGTCCCTGAATCATGTGATGTAATGACTATAATTTACCGTTAATTTGCGGCTTATCTTTATGAAATTCAGTTTATGATTAAAAGTGCTTATTGCTTCTTTATATTGGAAAATATATGTGATGATTTACGGTTAAGGTTTTGTTGGAAAACTACCTCAACGCTTTTTTAATCATAACGTTATAACTATGAATCACTTAGGAATAAGGATTAATGTGTAGCGACCTAATTATCCGGGCTATGTTCTTTTTAGAATCTTGAGGTAAAACTATCTTGTTAAGGAATTGAAAGAGGGTTTTAATCTCAAGAAGTTTTCACTAAGGAATTAGGGAAAATCAATGTTTGGTGTCGGTATTGAGAATTTCTAAAGTTAATCTGTTAAGTGTTGATTATTTCATTGCAGAGCGATTCATACATCAGTCCTGACTTGTGTCCCCATATTTTCATTGAATCAAACTATTTTAACTCTTTCGTTTTGCATAAGTGTTATTTAAATTAAACATAAAAACCAAATACCCCGATGACTTTTTATTCAATTGCACTGTTCTGAAACATATAATTCCTACGCAGTCCGCGAGTTCGATACTTGGGAATTTACTCTCTTATTACTACATCGGTAAACAAATAGTACACTTGCTATTTTATCGGTCAGAATGCTATTAACAGGTGGCCTGAATTGGCAATTATTACCAGTGGGGGCTTAATGCTCGGTAAAAAGGTGTATTTGCCCGAGTGGCAAGAGGTCATCAGTGGGGGCTAAATGCTCGATGACATTTAGTCGTAACTTACTGCTCGACAAAGGTGTATTTTCCTGAGGGAAAGAAGTCCCAGCATAATGCTCGGCAAAGGTGTATTTATCATAATGACAAGGAGGACTTTTACTCCGGATTTGGTACCACATGCATATGCATAGTCGAGTCTCATTCATCATTGTCTGTCTGTATAATTTTATGTTATCATTCATGTGTCACATTACTTATATATTGATTGTGGTTGAATGAGTGGATTACTTTGTTGTATGATTCTTGATGATACTTGTTGGCATTACTATAATTGTCATGCTTTCATTATGAATTATATTCTCACCCTTCTGCTGATTTGATGCTTGAGTGGCATCCTGCAGATTAGCCGCTTTGGGAGTCCTTTGGAAGAGGTAGTTCTCCAGTTGGTCTTGTCGGTCGCTCTGATATGTAACACTGGGTAGTCGGGAGTCTGTTGTTATTTATTTGTATATGACTCTTTTGAACATGTATATGTGATAACGTGCCATTGTGTATTGTAAACACTTTATTTTGGAAAACTCCTCTTAGAGAGTGAGAGCTATACGTATATATATATATATATATATATATATATATATATATATATATGTTCATATCTTCCGTGTGTTATGTATCATGTTATTGGCAGCTGTGTATGCTTTTGGCATCGGTGATGTCCGTTTTTTTTCTAGGTGTTTGTTTGGTTACTTAGTGTAACATCCTAATTGTGTTGTATGAAATTTTAATACTCTGATATTTTCTTGCCTAAATGCTTTGGGTAGAATTGGGGTGTTACATTAGTGGTATCAGAGCAGGTCGGTCTGTCTGGCCAGTGTTGTCTAATGTTGTTTAATTCCTCAGTACGTGATAAGTGTGTGGAGCACTTTCAGTACTTGTTGTGCCTCTAGTTGGTTTTATGCAGGAGTGGTTTGAAGCTAAGTGGGGGAGAAGATATGCTTCTCGGATATGTTTCAGTTGCAAGATGTTAGTATGCTATTGAGGGCAGCAGTACTAGTGTTGTTGGAATTTGTTATTTTCTGAAGTGAAGGCGACTTGGACTTAAGACTTTGGTTGTTAATCAAGTTGGAGTGTCACGGAGTAGATTTTGGTTATTTCTAAGTAATGGAATTTAGAAAGTTGTGATGCTCTAACGCTACTGATGGACTGTGAAGTTGTTGTTTGAGTAGCCTTGTGTGAGGTGTCTTTGTTGGATCAGTGATTTAGGAAAGTATTGTGGTAGACTTTGTTGTAGGAGTTATTGACGTTGTTGGAGACGTTTTGGAACTCGAGTAAGAATTAGGAGTACGAAGAGTTGAGTAGGATCTCGGGAATTTTATTCTTGGGATTTGTTAGAAGTGTTTTGGTACGTAGCTACCGGACGTCGGTGTTAGCTGGTTCTGATGATCTTGAGAGGTTTGTGAATTATGGAATCATAGTGCTTCTATGCTATGAGCAAAAGTTGGAAAAGAATATTATTATTGTTGGTACTGATAGTTTATACTCTATTATGATTGTCGGCTACCTATTGACAAATTGAGGACTTGATCACCCTTAATCTCTTGTTGATAGTAGACGGAATCGTATTGGAAGTGATAGGCTTATCTGGCTAGTTTGATAATATTGGAAGTGAATGAGTCGGTGCAAGGTGGTACGACGTTGTTTATGTTGTCGACGATTTTAGATGTTCTTGAGAAAGAGCAATTGTGGGAATTGCGGATAGTTGTGCATTTGTATAAGTGTTTCTTGAAGGTTTAATTTATTCATCGTCGAAAAGAGGAATTCTGTCTTGGAGTTCTGTTTTGACGGATTTAGTTCCTAGAACTATTGTTGTGTCGAGGGTTCCGTATCGGATGCCATCTTTTGAGTTGAAAGAGTTGAGGAGTCGACTTAAGGATTTCCTGAGAAGAGGTTTGTTCGTTCGAGCGTGTTGTCGTAGGGTGCACGTGTTTTGTTGGTTAAGAAGGAAGGTTCTATGAGGCTTTGTGTCGATTTTAGACAATTGAGAAAAGTGACAGTTAAGGAAAATATCCACTTTCGAGGATTGATATTTTGACGGATCAAGTTGGTTGGATCTTGTTTGTTTTGCAAGTTTGACTTGAGGTATAGGTATCATCAGTGTGAAGATGATCATGCTAAGTATTTGAGAATTATTTTGTCCGTGCTGGGAAGAAGAAGTTGTTTGCAAAGTTTCCTTATGTGAGTTTTTGGTTGAGTGAAGTGAATGTTCAAGGGGTAAGTGGAGGTTTATGCTTTTATGCAAGTTAAGATTTTTGAAAGGATTTATCTGTCACAAGATTTAGAGTTGGCAGTTGTTATTTCTGTTTGAGAAATTTGAAGGCACTAATTATTCGGATCGAGATTTGTGTGTGTAAGTGACTACAAGAGTTTGAAGTATTCATTTGATCAGAACGAGTTGAATATGAGAAACCATTGCATACGTCTATGTCGATGATTCGAGTATTGTGATTGTTGAAACAGTTGTGAGATTTGAGTTTGGTTCGTAAAGTGACTTCTTCAAGTGTTGAGCTTTATATGTGAAAGCTTACTTATGGTATTCTTGATGAGATTAGAAAAGGTCAGAAATCGGAATTGAATGGGTTGATAAGATGACATTTATTAGTCAAAGATAAAGATGGTGATCTTCGGATTGATAAGAGCAATGTCATGGGATGTCATGATCAAGTTTGTATTCCTAATGTTCAGATTTGAAAAGAGGACTTTGGATGAAGTGCGTCATAGTGATTTGCGTATTCATCCTGATGCTACTAAGATGTATCAAGATTTGAGAAGGTCATCTTTAGTGGCAAGGTAATGAAGAAAGATATGAAGGGATTTGTTTATTAATGTTTGACTTGTCAGAAGTCGTCTAGTTTGATGTAACTGTTATCCATTCTTTAGTAGAAGTGGAATAGCATTCTCTATGGATTTTGTTTCTGGTTTTCCGAGGACATCGAGTAATTGTGAGGCGATTTGGGTCATTGTGGATATATTGACGAAAACTGTTCACGTTATTTCGATAAAAATGGATTAACCGATGGAAGTACTGGCGAGTGGTATGTTGATAAAATTGTTTGTTGGTTTGTTTGTTTGCATGGTGTTTCGAAAGGTATTGTTCAGATTGAGATCCGAGGTTTATTTCCGAAATTTTGAGAAGGTTCGCAAAGTACTTTGGGTACGAAGTTGCGTTGAGTTTGGCGTCTCGTCCTCAAACGGATGGTCAGACTGAGAGGGCGATTTAGTCACTTAAGGATCTATGAGGGCTTGTGTTGTGAAACAAGGATGTGTTTGGATTAGCTTTTTGCCTTTGATTGGATAATACAAAGACTTTTGTCTGGTGTGCAAGCTGACACAGCATATTAAGAGGTTGAGTCTGTTAAGAGAGAACAATGAGTTTCTGGTGAATACTACAAGGAGTTGGAAGTTGGTTATGAAATTGGTAAATCTGTTGGTTGTGGGAAATCAGAGTGCGCATCGGAAGCGTGAAATGGCGCGGTTCGTATGTGTGTGTATGAATTGTTAGAGTTCAAATTGTGGACAGTGGATGTGGTAGGAATTATAAGACCACCAGATGTTTTGGTTACATGTTTGACTGCTATGTCTTGGCATGGTTATTTGGATGTTGCGCGACCGGGTTGTTAGTATTCTAGTTTTGTTGAGGATGTTCAGAAGCTGTATATGTCTTGGAACTTTATGTCCTTATCTATGATGATGTCTCGTTTCCATGGTGATGGTTCGAGTACATGTAGCTAATTCCTTGGATTGGGGATTAGAGGTGTGTTGCCTTTGATGACGGTAACATTATGGTTGCGGTTTGGTTGACAAGTGCATTGTGTGGGCATTGCATCTTGTTCTTGTTGGTTGTGTCTTGGTTATTTCTTGTGTTTTGGTGTTAGTCGATGAGTGCATTGTATGGGCATTGCATCTCGTTGTCGTTGTTGTGTTTTGGTTGTTTTGCTTTTAGCGAGAGTGATTCGTTGTTAGTGCTGATTGTGTCGTTGCTTCCGTGGCTTGATAGTTGGTTAGCCGGATGCAAGAGCGTATCCAAGTTTGTTTGCGTTTGGGATATTTCCGAGGACGGAAATGTTCTAAGTGGGGGAGGGTTGTAACGCCCGGAAAAATAAGTATATGCTTAATTTGGACGTTTGTGACGTTTATTGGAATTTTACCATTTTTGGAGTCGTTTCAGTCGGTATTAGTTCGGGATGGCGGACTAATATTTAATTGAAGGTTTTCATATTTTTGGTACTAGAAATATCATTAAGGTAATATTCCGCGTTTTGGGACGTTTGAACGATATTTGAGCGTAGGGGAATTTTGGTCATTTCCGCGGGATAAATATTTTCTTTATATGAAAGAGATATTTGTGAGAAAGGAAAAAGGATGGAAAGAAAAAGGAAAGAAAGAAGAGAAGAGAGGAAGAAGAAGAGCAAAGGGGAAAAACAAGAGAAAGTGGAGGATTCTCAACCGAATCGATTGCCGATCGTCACAATAGCAAGGTAAAGGGGTGAATCTAATTTATCTTGGATGTATGATTCTTATAGTCTTGTTCTTGTTCTTGTTCTTGTTCTTCTTGTTCCAATTTCCACAATTTTCTTGTGTGGTCTTTGTTTGATCTAAGTTTGTTTGAGAATGATTGTATGATGATTAAATGATATCCTTGTTGTGTTATGGTGATTGATCATGTTTGTTTTCCATTTCTATGGCTTGATTGAGTTTGGATAAAATATTAGGTTTTGAGATAGATTGATGAATCAACCATGAAAAGTTTGATGTTAGGTTGTTTCTATGGTTTGTATGTGTTGTATTGGTGTTATAATGATGTTTTGGAGTGGTTTTGGTGGGTATAAGAGGGTTAAAACTGTTCTGGTTCGTTCTGGTTTTTTCTGGGTTTACGCAGGTCCGCTGAGCGGAGGTGGGTCCGCTGAGCGGAGGTTCTGTTGCAGAAAATTCTCTGCGAAGGTCCGCTGAGCGGAGCTGAAGCGGATAACAGCTTTTTCTGTTTTTCCAAAACTTTGAAACTTCGTAACTCCTGAACCGTAACTCCGATTTTGTCGCCGTTTGAAGCGTTGGAAAGCTAACGCAATAACCTATATTATTATCTAGTTAAATGATTCATAGGATGTAGTATCCCATTATTTTTATTAGGATCAAGTGATGAGTTGTGTAGTATGTTCAATTATCCAAACTTTGAAACCTTGTAACTTTTGATCCGTAGCTCCGTTTCGTACGCCGTTCGAAGTGTTAGGAAGCTAGTTGGATGTTCTATATGATAGTATAGGCTTGTTTAGCTTGTTATTAATTGGTTATGAGGTGTTGTTGATGAAAACACATAATTGTTTATATGCCCGATATGATTGGTAAATAATCATAGTGCATGGTTGTAATTATTAATGATGTAGGATGTAGTAGTGGTTGGTTGATTTTCATAAATGGTTTTGTGAACTAGTGCATGATAAATCATGATGATGTGTTGTGTGAATGTTATCGTATTGGTACGAGGTATGTGATTAGTTGTCGATAACATGAGATCATGTTCATATGTGTTATGTATTAATGAATGTTCATTCTTGATATGTGACAATGTTTGGTTGTTTGTTATTTACCTGATGTGTGGCCTTATGGAAAGTCATTGTTGTTATGAGAATGATGTATTATCATTGTTGAATTGTTGTTATTACAACTTGTTGATGATGTATTGATGGAGTTGTGGGCCAATGGCCAATATTAATTTGATGTGATGCAATTATGCGATCATTTATGCCGATGTGGCTAGTATGTTTTGACGGTGAATGTGTGTTGTGTGCTTATTAATGCCTGTGTGGTAATTATGGTGTGATATAATTGATAACGATGTTATTAATTGGTGATGTATCCTTTTGGATAGAATATAAACGGTGTAACGTGAGTATGTGACCGTGTTATATTGTTGATGATGTTGTTGTCGTGTAATAGAGTCATATATTTGCACAGCATAACATTTCATTACGTTAATGGCGGAATGCTATTAACAGGTGGCCTGAATTGGCAATTATTACCAGTGGGGGCTTAATGCTCGGTAAAAAGGTGTATTTGCCCGAGTTGCAAGAGGTCATCAGTGGGGGCTAAATGCTCGATGACATTTAGTCGTAGCTTACTGCTCGACAAAGGTGTATTTTCCTGAGGGAAAGAAGTCCCAGCATAATGCTCGGCAAAGGTGTATTTATCATAATGACAAGGAGGAGTTTTACTCCGGATTTGGTACCACATGCATATGCATAGTCGAGTCTCATTCATCATTGTCTGTCTGTATAATTTTATGTTATCATTCATGTGTCACATTACTTATATATTGATTGTGGTTGAATGAGTGGATTACTTTGTTGTATGATTCTTGATGATACTTGTTGGCATTACTATAATTGTCATGCTTTCATTATGAATTATATTCTCACCCTTCTGCTGATTTGATGCTTGAGTGGCATCCTGCAGATTAGCCGCTTTGGGAGTCCTTTGGAAGAGGTAGTTCTCCAGTTGGTCTTGTCGGTCGCTCTGATATGTAACACTGGGTAGTCGGGAGTCTGTTGTTATTTATTTGTATATGACTCTTTTGAACATGTATATGTGATAACGTGCCATTGTGTATTGTAAACACTTTATTTTGGAAAACTCCTCTTAGAGAGTGAGAGCTATACGTATATATATATATATATATATGTTCATATCTTCTGTGTGTTATGTATCATGTTATTGGAAGGTGTGTATGCTTTTGGCATCGGTGATGTCCGTTTGTTTTCTAGGTGTTTGTTTGGTTACTTAGTGTAACATCCTAATTGTGTTGTATGAAATTTTAATACTCTGATATTTTCTTGCCTAAATGCTTTGGGTAGAATTGGGGTGTTACACTGGTCCTTCTTATTTCAAGATGGAACTTTCTGCTGATCAAGAGCGCAAATTTTCGAGTTCATTCTAATATTCAATCTCCTTCCACCTCAACGGTTCAAAACTTTCGTTTCTCGCTCGTCAGGTTCAAGAAGTTTGAATAGGGGCAGCTGTTGCACCCCAAAATTTTCCCTCTTTAGTCGAGCTATAAGTTATCCAAGATGTTTATTTAGTCGTTCGAAAAGGAAGGAAAAATAATAAAGAGTTTTCTTGAGGTTTTAAGAAAGTGCGGTGTGCAATATGGTTCAAACAGTGGAAATATAAGAAAATTCACAAGTCCTAGTGGGAAGGTGATATGAGCTGAATTCCCGCGTTGCCCCGACTGTTTCGACGATATCTACAACTTTCGTGTTTGGCTCGGAAGCCAATTCTTTGAGAAAGGTCGTCGAATTTGCAAATTACTTGGATTTTTATAATGGAAAAAGGTGCTGAATGTAGAGTTTCGGGCCTCAGAAAATTCATATCTCATGATCCGCTTGTCGGATTTTCTCGAAAATTTAACTAGAGCTCCGTATCGTCATCCCCGAGATTTCACATGTTCGGCCCAAAGACCAATTATGCACTGAAAACTCCCAGCATTTTGAAGAGTGCCGTAATCTTTCGGTGAAAAGTGTGTTTTCGGGTATGTCGCGCCTAGTTCGAAAATTCATAACTTCTTCGATTTTTATCGTAGGAAGTCCATTCTGGTGGCATATTCTCAGAAATTTCGTTAGCTTTGATTCTTTGTCACACATGCTTGTTCAGATTTCGAGCCGAAGATGGAGTTTTATCGAGTTCTTTGAGCGGTACTCACAAAATTCTGCACAGTCGCGCCTGATGAATCGACGTTTCTCGTCATTCAAACGGGCGTATTTTCTTCATCGCTTATCGGATTGAGACGATTCTCGCGGCTACGAGTCACGAATTTGGTCATCTTCACAATGGCATTGGTTTCGTTCCGGAATTCAGAGCCGAACCGAGTTTCCTTAAAAACGAGCCAAAAAGAGACAATTAAGGGCGTTTTGGACATTTCACCACTCACGCTATATAAGTTATTTTCCTTCACATTCTCTCATAACTTCACTTCACCCAAAAAATCAAAAACACTTTCTCTCAATTCTCTCTCAATTTCCTTGAATCAAAACTACAAAATCATATAAAACTTTCATCAATCTTCATGAACATTCATTGATCCTCATCAAATTCAAGAACAACATGGATTGAAGATTAAGATCTCGAGTTCGAATCCTCCTCCTCTCCTACATCTCGCGCGCCTCTCTCTCTCTCTCTCTCTCTCTCTCCTCTTGGGATTCGACTTTCGACTTTGATTCGTGTTCGCGTTTGTGTCGCGTTCGTGTTCGCGCGTCGGTTTAGATCTTCATCCGGTAAGTTTTCGGATCTTGAATTAAGTGCTTAATTGTTGATCATTACATGAATCCGAATTTAGATTTAGGTTTTGTGTTCGATTGATGATAATTGATGATGATAATTGTTTGTTGATTGAATGATTTGTGTTGATCTTGATTATTTGATTGAATTCGAGATTTACCGGTGAATAGTTGTTGATGATATATTGATAATGCTCTATGAATTAAATATATGCACACAAAGTGTTTGATGATTTGATTATGAGAGTTGTGATGATTTGATAATATTGAGTTGTTGTGAATTAAGGTGCATGTGAATGAATTTTAGAAGTAGGACTTGTTTGGTTTAATTTTAGAATGTGAATTTCAACTTAAGCATGATAGTTGGTGTTGACATGAGAGGTTATAACCATGAGCATGATGCTGAATTTTCGAGGTTGATTCTTGTTGTTGTTGTGCTTGATGATAATGATTGAAGTTGAATATACTTGGTGCACAAATGTGAGTTTAATGTGGAGAATTGTAGTGATTACACTCTTGAAAATCATGATTCTATGTTCTCTTTGCTCTTGCCAATAATATACTTTGAGCCAATTGCCATTAGTCATTTCTTGGTGTTTATGTGTGACTTCTATGAGTTGTTGGGGCTGTTTTAAAGGTAGCATAATGCAGAATTTTCTTGGCTTTGTATTTGTGTTGCATTTCATTATTTTCAACTCATGAAAACATAGTTTTTTTAAAGGATTTTTGTCTAAACTTTGTTGTGTTGTTTTGTGGTTTGCTGGCATTCCCTTCCTTTTCAGGATAAATATGTTAGTGGCGACTCTGTTAATTTTCGCGGTAGCGACACCGTGACCCAATGCCTACGTATCCCTTTCAGGAATCAGAGCGACCGTAGTTCGGCTCAATAGTTTCTATGTTTTTGTGTTTTTTAGTTGAACAGAGGTTAAAGTCGCACTCCACGATGCTCAACCTTTGGAGACTTATACGCCTAATTATGGAATGGATTCAACATGTTCTTAAGAATGCCATGAGGGCGAGAGACATAAGAGAGTTTGGGTGTTTCGAATGAATCCCTTAAGCAAGAGAGATTCGAGTTACCCTTTGGTTTGTGTTTTTTAGAAATTGGGAACTTACGCTCGGATGGTTCCCTTAAGCAAGAGAGATCCAAACACTCGAATGATTCCCTTAAGCAAGGGAGATTCAAGCTTCCATCCCCTATTTAATGATTTTCACTTTTTACTAATGTTTTTTAAGTGTTTTATTTGTATTTTTTAGAGGGATTTTATTTTGAGTATTTGTTAGGTGTTTTAGTGTTGTAAAAGAAAAAGAATGAGAAAAGGGGGAGACTAGCCTATTTTCTAAACCTAGAGTTATTAACAAGGCTAATCCTAATTAAAGACTAACCTAACATCTAAGGAGAATTAACTAAGAAGAAAGTTGTTTAAGTTGACTAAAGTCAACTTTTAACAACTAGGGGCATTTTAGGCATTTCTCAAAATATGAAAATATTCACACAAAAAGAATTAAAATCTAAACTAACCATGAAAATATTCACAAGCAATTTGTTTTTATTCATTTCAAAAGTATTTCAAAAATTAAAACTAAAAACTATTCATTTATTTTCTATGTATGAACCAATCAAAAATTTAAGAAAATCAACCATTAAAATCAATTAAAAATCTAAAAATAAAATCTATGGATTGTTAAAATTCTAGTTGACAAGAAAACAATTTTTATCATTTTTATTTAAAGGAAAATTCAATTAATAAGCAAAAGGAGATAAAAGAAAACTATTATTGTTATTTTTTTTTTATGTCAACAGGGGGTGTACCAGCAGTTAACACTTGACTGGAATTCAATTATAAGGTGAACTGGGTCTAAATAAGGGGTGGTGAATATCAGTTGCGCCTAGGCCCAAGTCTTATGCGTTGTGGTGTACTAGCAAGCCAAGGGTGCGTTCCCAAAAATGCGTAAGTCCTAATCAGCATGGCCCAATTTCATTCATTAATTCCATTGATTTTTACTCGGCCCTTTTTTTGTTATTTACATGGTCTTCTATAGAATATGAACGTGACAAAAGATAAAAATAGCACCTGAGATCAATTGGACAATCCCCAACTTAAGTCAAGTAAGACAAAAATCAATCAATGGCTAATCAAATCATGCCACCGCGCCAGCTCATCATATGAATAAGGACAAAATAAGGATAAGACAAAAAAAGACTCAGCAAATGAAGGAAAGCCACGTCGAGGGCTTCATGAATACCAAGCAGACGCCGGAACTAACTTCCGGTCGTCTTCTCCGACGAATCTCCACCGCGCACAAACTCAAACTCGCCCAGAAATCGACCAAACCACCACTATTCCACTCGGTTTCTTCCACTGAGTTCAAATCCGACCTCCATTTCTCCTAGCTCTCTCTCTAACTCCCAAACTGGAGTCAAATTTGAAGCTCTAATGTAACTAAAATTCATCAAAACGCAATCTAAGGACATCATCACACTAACACACATGCACTGAGATTGAAAACATGATTCACATTCAAGGAGATTCACACTTATATCACAAAATCATACGGCTATATTCACACATACAAGATGCAATATGAGCTAATTTATATCACTGATATGCTGAGAAGGATCCGAATGACTTACTTGTTTAGTTCTTGATCCAAAGCATATGAATAGAAAACTTCTATAGCTGCTGTAATCCTCTCCGAATCTTGATGAGGTGATGACTAATCCTTAGATCGTAGCAAGAGGACGCTGATGAAATGTCGAATTCGAACGAAAAAGAAAACCTCTACGAGCTGCTTCTGCTTCCTTGAATCTTGAGGATGATGAACAGTAGAAATGAGTAGTAGATTCTGAGAAATAAACTTAGAATCTTGGTGATGATAAGAATAAGATCTTGATTCACTTAGAGAAGATAGATGATGATTCAATGGTGAGAGTGATGAAGCTTGAGGGTGGTTCGTGGTGGCTGAAGGTGGTGGATGATGAAGATGAAGGTGGTGGTTGAGGAGTTTGTTACGGTTGTTGTAACAAACTTTTTGGAAGAAGAGAGTGGAGAGAGAAAAGGAGAGAGCAAAGAGAGAATGGAAGAATGGAATCTGAAAAATGAATGTGTCGTCCGAGATTTAGGAAGGGTTTTAGTTTATATATGGGAGGTGAGCGTGTATGGTGTTGTGGTGTGGAACATGTAGGGTATATTTTCTTCCTTCTACTTAGTGAGCAAGTTTTACCCCTTGTAGCAAGTTTTCACGTGTCTTTTTTTTTAGCTTTTGTGCATGGGCTTTTATAGTAATTGGGGATGTACTGGTGTTATGGTGTGTAGCATTGTAGTGTAGCTTCTCCTTGGATTTTATGTATCAAAGCTCATGCATGGCCATTCATGGAGCTCACTTTGGAGTCTGATAACTCTAGCCAAGCTTCATCATTTGTTTCAAATTTGTGCTCAATGGAAAGAAGGCATGGAGGACAAGAGGTTTTATGTTTGGAGATTTTTGAAATGAAGTTTGGAACCAAGTGTAATGTACCCTCAAAGTCACTGAAAGCACTTTTTAATACATGTCATGGTTATTCTGCCACGCACGCGCCTGTATGGTCTTCAATGCCTGCCAATTTGCCATTTTCGAGTGCAACACTTTGAGGTCTCATAATTTGCTAACCATTTACCCAAATTCCATGAATTAGGTATCCATTAAAAGAGGACATGGAGGAGAATAGCTTAATGTCATAATGGATTCAAGAGAACGCTTGTATTCTCCAAAAACTGGCTCCAAAGATGGCACACCATGTGCTTGATGAAATTCCTTACGCGTGGCCTAAGCTCTGGCCCATGCATTTAGCAACGCGTGATTTGGTCATGGTGGAACTTTGAGCCTTTGCATCTTCTTCAATACTTATCTTATGGCCATAATCTTTCATTAGTTGTGTAGAGGGCATGGAGGAGAAAAGAATGATACCAAGCTTGCACTTGATAGCCACCTCTAATGATCTTAGATTAGCTTCCAATATGGCACACCAAGTGTTCGAGCAAATGCTTGCGCGTGCCCAGAAAATATGCCAGCAACATGACTTAGATAACTTGGGATCTTCCAACTTTGCATTTCTATAATTTTTGATTCACAACTCAAATGAAGAAATTTCCAACTACACAATTGTAATATGCTATTAGATGAACATTTTTCATTTTAATCATGTTTCCAAATGACCTCTTAATTCACATGAAATCTGGGCTTGAAGTCAGCATCTTAACCATTCTCAAAGCTCTTCCAAATTTTTCTAAGTATTAGAACTTTCCCTTTATGGAACCTTCACATCTCAACTACTTTCTATTTTAGGCAGGTTTTAGTTATTTCTTGATTTTTATCATTTCTTTGACTTTCTTTGACCGATTCTTTACCAAAAGTCAGTATTTGACAGTTGACTCTGATTTTGACCCAAAAGTCGACTTTTCCCGTTTTTTTCTGATTCCAGACGAATTTCCCGATTAATCCATTTCCGATCTAATTCTCAATCCACTTTCAACCCAAGAAACTCCAATGAATGATAGTTCTTCAAGGCAACCATACTTCACACCCAAAATCATCTCCTGATTAAATTTCGACCAAAAAGTTAACAGGGTTGACTTTGGTCAAAGCCCTAATTGGAAAGCCTGATGAACTTGAGAATTGTATCTTTTAATCAAGGCTTTGACTTGGAAATGATGAAACCTTGATTTTAGGAGGACTTCAATGGGAATGATGCCATACAATCAGATATCAAATCTTCTCTTATTTTTTATCAGGAATTTCTTCTGCAGAAGCTCTTTTCTTATCAATTCTGAATAGTAACCATGATGTGGATGAATGTAATGGATGAATGGCCTAGATGAGGTATGCACATGAATGTAAGGTGAGGGCCAATTGGGGAATAAATAAGTGGGCAAATATTGGGTTGCAACACCTGCTACCCCTCAACCAGAAAATCAACCACAAACAGCCCATACCATTTCACCTCCAAACACCAATGTTCTCACCCCTCCTTCTTCACCCATAACCAATGCTGCTTCTTACCATCCCATTGATACACTTGTTCTTGATATTCAACCCCTTCAAACTCTCTTTCCCCCTCACACAAATATTTCCACTTCTCAACCTCCTCCTCACTCAAACTATGAACCTATTTCGTCCCATACTCAAAATAATCTAATTGCATCAGGATCTCCAAATCCTGAGTCTTTAAAACAATTGTTCCGTGACTGCAACTTCACACCAAAACCTCGCCCTGAACCTGAGCTAGTTGTGTTAGAATCAGAGAATGAAGCAGAATCATCTTTTTCTCTTGATAGAGAACCTCAACCCTACTTCTTTCTGAACCCAGATTCTGTTATCACCAGACTCAAATCCCGCCGGGAATTTTCTGTTGGTGTACGTTTTGAATTATTAAAACTAAAGATGCAGACAGGTTTAGAGACATTGAGGGCAGCACATCATGCCCGGATGGATGATGTTGCTTTGAGAAATCTCTGGAGGATCTTCAGAAGAAAGATGAACTCTGAGTTTCTGAAGCTTTAGAAGGTGTGTGAAGCAGAAGCCCCAGGTCATCTTGGATTTCTTAGGTCCTATGAGGAATTATGGGTTAGTCATCTCAGGTGCAGGTATTGTTTTGAAGAAAAAGAATTTGTCGATGAGCTTGCAGAAGATGTGCCTGAACCAGTGCACTCTCTTGCTATGGTTGTGTGGAAGCCTCACTATAGCGTTCTGACTAGAGACTTTCAGTCTTTGTTCAACTGGCTAAGGGAGAATCCCTCAGAGAAAGCACCAGATATGGTATATCCAGCTGTTGAATATCCATCAGAAATTGCTGCTCCTACACCTCCAAGGAATCTGAATGAGATCCTTCATGCTCTAGAAAATGAAGATTCTGATATCCTTGTTCCAGAATATGTTGAAGATGCTTCTATGTCAGAAGCTGATGCTGAGACTCAAGATGTTGAGAATCATCCTGCTAATAAACTTCATGTTCAGAAAAATCAAGATGATGTTCTCATGATTGATGCTGCTGTTGAGCATGCTACTCCTCTGAATGATAGCTGTGAAGCTTCTTCTGATGAACCTTCTCTTCTGGTGAACGCCATGAAGGCTCTTCAAAAGAATCATGCTGATCTTGCTTCTCGTTTGGATAAGCATAAAGATACTCACAATGAGTTTCGCTCATTCATGAAGACGCAGTCAGAAAGCACTTCTGAGATTCAAAACCTTCTGGCCAAGATAGTTTCTAAGCTAGGCTAGTCGTAGTCCTTTGGTCTTAGTTGTTTTCTTGTTTCTTGCATTTGTTTCTTGCATCTGCTTCTATCCTTTTGTATCTTCTGATATTTTATTGAATCAATGAAATATTATCCTCTTATCTCATATTGTTTGTTTTTCATTTGAATCTTTTGTATGCTTTTTGATGTTATGACAAAAAGGGGGAGAAACATGATAATTGATTTAGTTTATTATATCAGTTGCTGGGATTAAGTCTGAACATTCCTAACATTATTTGCAAGTTCTATATCTTTGATATTATTTGCAGGATTGAAGATATTCTGAAAAAGCTCAACATGAGAAGCAAATACATGGGGAAAAGCAATTTTATAGAGAAACATGTTCTTGGATTTGAAGCAAGCTTAGTGCTGTGAAGCTTCAAGATCAGAAGCAAGAAGAAAGAATGTTCTGATATTCTCGTGGCAGAATATGCTCTAACACATTCTTATCCCTCATATGTTCTGATACATATTTCTTTTAAGAACTTATCAAAGTTTGCTCTGATATTTTTCTAGCATTGCTCTGATACATGTTCTTTCTTAAAAGAATGTTCTGATTCATTCATGCTCTGACTTTTGTCGTCTAGTTTGTTCTGAAACATTTCAGGATGTAAAGATGCTCTAATGATGCTCTGGTACATTCAAGAATGTTCTGATGCAATCAAGCATGCAATGATTCAAGAAGAAATTCAAAGCTCTGAAGCTGTCCTATGGAAGCAAGAAGTAGAAGCTCTGAATATTCTGAAGTTCTAGGGAAATGTGAACGTCTCGACTGAAATGGAAAATACTCAGGGAAGTATTTTATTTATAAATTCTTCTAGTATTTATTTTAGGGGGAGATTGTTCATCTCAGGGGGAGATTGTTAATCTTAGGGGGAGACATATTCACACACTTTGTTGATATGCTTATGCTATAACTGTGTAATTGTCTTTAGTCATCTGATATTCTGATTGCAAATTCATATCAATTATATATGCTTTTGTCATCATCAAAAAGGGGGAGATTGTTAGAACAAGAAGTGTTCTGATCAATATTCTTAGTTTTGATGATAACATTATATATGAATTTTGTATAAGACAATGTGGTACTCTAATCCTATGCATTTTCCATTTCAGGTAATATATAAAGAGTATGCACAATTCAGCGCAAGAAGCACTGACTCAGAAGGTTCAAGTATGCAACATCAGAACATGGTCTAGCAAGACATCAGAAGATGGTCAAGCAGAATCAGAACATGGTCTATTGAAGCATCAGAAGAACTTGAGTTCAAAAGCAGAAGAACTGAAGTTCTTATGGTATCACGCTAGAAGCACTTCAAAGTCAGAAGACAAGAAGATGCTCTGCACCAAGCTGTTTGACTCTGATTAATCCAAACGTTGTATCTACAAACATCAGATCAAAAACAAGTACAAGATGGCAGACTACTCTGACTGACAAAAGGAATGTTAGAAGCTATTAAAGGCAAAGTCAGTTAAAGCAGGAAAAGCAAGGCTCGACGTAGTTGACAAAAGAGTGAAACATTAAATGCAATGCTGTACGGATCACACAACGCATTAAATGCTCCCAACGGTCATCTTCTCAAAACGCATATAAATAGTGAAGTTCTGATCTGAAGCAAGGTTACAACACTTAATACGAACAACTCTTGCAAACTTGTTGAAACGCTGTTGAATCAAACTTCATCTTCAACCTCACTTCATTTGTAATATCTTAGTGAGATTTAAGCTTAGAACTCAAGAGAAATATCACAGTTGTGATTATAACTTATTAAGAAGCATTGTAATACTCTTGTAAGAATTGGTTTACATTAATTTGTAAAAGGTTCCTAGAGTGATAAAGGTGTGATCAGAATACTCTAGAAGACTTAGAGGGTATCTAAGTGGAAAACCATTGTAATCAAGGTTGATTAGTGGATTAAATCCTCAGGTGAGGTAAATCACTCTAGGGGGGGTGGACTGGAGTAGTTTCGTTAACAACGAACCAGGATAAAAATCATTGTGCAATTGTTTTTATCTTAAGAGTTTTTAAAGTCACACTTATTCGAACCCCCCTTTCTAAGTGTATTTCTATTCTTCAAGCCCAACATTTCTTATTTCCATCCATTTGGATGTGTATGTTATATTCTGAACACTAAAGATCATCTGCATAAGTTTGGTTCTAAGGCACAGAAGTGTTTCCTTCTTGGATATTCTGAACGCTCAAAAAGGCTACAGAGTATATAATACTGAAACATTGATTGTTGAAGAATCAATCAATATCAGATTTGATGGTAAGCTTGGTCTTGAAAAGCCAAAGCAGTTTGAGAATTTTGCAGATATTGAAATCTCTAACTCAGAAGCTGAAGAACCCAGAAGCGAAGTGTCAGAAGATCAAGTTGCGGCTTCATTAGAGAATCTCAGAATTTTTAAAGAGTCAACTATTAGAAGATCTTCTAGACTCAACTCTGCTAACTCAGAAGATGTTATCATTGGGAAGAAAGAAGATCCTATCAGAACAAGAGCATTCCTTAAGAACCATGCAAAATGTCAATTTGGTCTAGTATCTCTTATTGAGCCAACTTCTGTTGATCAAGCTCTGGAGGATGCTGACTGGATAATTGCCATGCAAGAAGAACTCAATCAGTTTACAAGGAATGACGTAAGAGATCTTGTTTCTAGACCAAAAGGATTCAACATCATTGGAACCAAGTGGGTCTTCAGAAACAAGCTAAGCGAAAAGGGAGAAGTTGTAAGAAACAAAGTCAGACTGGTTGCTCAGAGCTATAGTCAGCAAGAAGGTACAGACTATACTGAAATAGATGCTAAGAGTGCCTTCTTAAATGGTTATATAGATGAGGAAGTATATGTCCACCAACCTCCTGGTTTTGAAGAATCTAAGTCTCCAGAACATGTTTTCAAATTAAAGAAATCATTATATAAGCTGAAGCAAGCTCCTAGAGCTTGGTATGAAAAATTAAGTTCTTTCCTGCTGGATAATGGTTTCACTAGAGGAAAAGTGAATACTACTTGTGGTGTAGTTTTTTTTTACCTCCCCGTTTCACTTGGGAGGACGGCACGCTAGACTCTTCACGCGAAATTTGGAAGGAGAATGCGCCCGGGGCGGGATGAATTTCGTTTCAGTTCTTCCTACGATATCACACGAACTTTTTAATTATCCTACGAGTAGGAAAGGGGAAAAAGATCTCAAATAAACCATAGGAGTTTGCAAAGTGTTTGGATTCACCTAGACTAGAAATTCTGGAGTCCGGGAGGTCGGTTATACATAGGGAAGAGTTTAAGCACCCTACATATTCGTAGTACTCTACGGGAACCTTCTCTATGTCTATGTGTTTGTGTTTGTTGTTGATTGATTGGGAAAGTTTCTCCTTTTTGTTAGGAGAAGGAATTGAATTGAATTAAAAGAAAGACAGACTGACTATTTTTGGTATTTTATTAGCTCGCTGAGATTCCATATGAACCTCATGCCTACATATCCCTAATGGAAGTCAGAGCTTTTTGTAGTTTGGAGAACTAACTAGGGAAATTAATTGTTTTTGGTGCCTTTCTTAAAGCTCAAGGTTGAAGCTTGAATTAAATCTTTGTTTACAGTAAAGAGACATGAAATTATCTTTACAGAGAGGCATTTCTACTATTCCACCACAAACATTTTTAAAGTGTCAGAAAAGCTAAAATTGGTTTCATTAAGAGAGGGAGCCTACTTGGTTGATCAAGTATGACAGCCAACATGCCTCTTGAATGAAAGAAGGATTCTCATCCAAATTAGGGAAAGTTTACAAGTCAGGGTTTGTTTGCCTCAGAGCATGCCTTTCAGAGTCCTAATTGGGAGAATGATTGAAATTGAAGTTGAAATTGAAATTGAAATGTTTGTTTGTTTGAATATGGTGAGATAGGAGAAATATCTCTCTATAGAGATAAGCTATGTCTATCTACTGTTTGAGAGATTTGATTTTTAGCTGGCTTGTATGAGGCCCAAGCTTGAGGCTTTTTGATTTATTTAACATTTTATTGACTCTGGGAGATAACTCTACTGGAGATTGACTTAAACTAAGAAGTATTTGTGTTCTGTACAAAGCCCAGAATTGAGGCTGACACTTTATTGAGAAGTGTGTCTTTTAATAACTGAGACTGGTGAGATTATCTTTTTGAAGAAAGAATGGAGGATGACCCTTTCCAGGGGTTTTATTATGCTGGAGAATTTATCTTTTGAAAGTTCAATTTTTGGAGGCTAACCCTTTCTAGGGGTTTTGCTCTGCTGGAGAATTTATCTTTTAAAAGACTGATTTTTGGAAGCTAACCCTTTCCAGGGATTTATGAATGATAGCAGAAAGATTATCTAATTGAGACTTCTTTTTTAAAGCCCAAGATTAAGGCTGACACTGACTGATGATAGACAGATATGGATCCTAGACTCTGCTAAGGAAGATTAATGAAGATAAGGGTGACAGAGACTGTCCATGTCTCTCATTCCAAAAGGTGGACTCAATATGCGATTGAGACATTCTTAGCTTGTTTAAAGTCTAGTTTAAAGAAAGGAAGAAACTCACCAGGATGGGCTAAAAGGTGACTAAAGACCTGTTCCTATGTTTATAAGAAACCTGATGGGTCCTTGTTTACAAGCTCAAGAGGAGGCTGGGAATGCTTTTAAGAAGCCTGTGGGTCCTTGTACAAAGCCCAAGAGGAGGCTAATCGAGGGTCATCGAGAGTCCTTGTTATAGCACAAGAGAAAGCTATGTGGTTACAGATGTGCTGCAGGCATCTAAATAGCTTCACTACACCTCTAGGAACATGTTGATGTGCTTAGATTTGTTTGACACCTTCTGAATTCTTCTATAGACCTCCAACTACTTAAGCTCCAAAGTGAGAGTAACTATGGTGTTTCTCTACTTACAGAAGTGATCCAGGTGCTTGGATCACCTCTAATGAACCTCCTTGAGATGCTAGAATTCTTACTTTCAAAAGAAGAGCTCTAGTTTGAAGAATTCGATTCTTCTTGCCAAAGAACCTTTGAAAACCATAAGCATGAGGGAAAGAAGGAGAAAGCAAGAATTGGAGTTGCTTTGGTGTGATTAATATGAAGGATGGCACTTGTATTTATAGGCAAAGAGTTCTGTACAGATTGAGGGAGTGAGCTTGCTTAATGAGAGAGTTTTGGTTTCTTGGCCATGAAGAAATTCAAAGAATCTCCAAAATGCAATGATGGCCAAACCGAGCTAGCTCCCTATCCATTGATTCCATCTGATCTTGGGGAACATTTCTGATGTGTAGAGGCTTTCTATTGGCTTAGGAGAAGATTCCAATTGATGAATCATTACTTACCATAAATTCTCAAAAGTAATGATTACATAATCACATGTTCTTGCTTTTGGGAATCTTCTTCAATTCTTATGCCATGGTGAAAATGGATGCATGGTATGTTTACAAATGTGTTATGGGTCGTGTAGTATCCATTAGTGAAGCCATATGCACAAAATTGCAAAGTTTCAAATTGTACATGACCTATAATTTTACCTTATGATGCCAACTTTGAACAAGCATAACTCCTAGATCAAAATGAATTTGGAGAAGGTTGAGCACAATTTGGAAAGCCCTTAATATGTACTTCAATTCATTAGTTTGGAGTTTTTCCAAAATCATTTGGGAAATTTGTGTAAAACAGGCCCAAAGTTTGAAGAAAACTAGGTAAAAATCCTATAACTTCCAAAGTCCATATCTCTTAAATGATTGATCTCTTGAAGAAAGTTCCTTTGTGAGAAGTTGTTTTATCTGATGAGATCTACAACTTTCATGTTGAAAGTCTTTTGAGTTGTGTAGGTGAAATTTTGAGATCCATGAACTAGATCAAAAATGCACTTAGTTTGACTTTTGTTGACTTTTTGATCCTTGATGAATTTTATTGATTTTATTTGGCCAAATGACTTCAATAATCATATATTGATGATATTGATCCTTAAAGGTCATGGTTTGACCAAAAAACTTGGAAGTCAAAGGTGATTTTGTACAGTTTACTTTTTCCAGATGAAGTGAAATTTTGGACTTTTGTGATGAATCAAGTTCTCCTCCTTAAATGAGTGATGTGAATGGATTATATTGAGGTAATATAAGTTCTTGAGCCATGTTTTGAGTTTTGGACCATGTCCTGATTAAAAGTCAACTGTCTAGGTGAATTAGGTCAAAAACCCTAATTGTCGATCAGATGAAATTGATGACTGTGGATCTTGAATTGAAGTGAAATGCCCTATGGATATTGTCACATGGATTATTTGAAAATGATTGAAGCCTTTGAGTGATACCCTGGAGCTTTTTAGGGTTTCCCAAATGTGGTCCCTGATTGCAGCCCTTGATGGGCTCAAAACCCTAAATTGGTGATTTGGGCAAACCTAAGTCCTGATGACTGGTGTCTAATCAATCATAGGTGAATAGAATGAAGCTTTTGAGTCCTATGATTATATTGGAGACTAATCCTTTTATTGATTGACCCTTTGCCTGAGCTCTTTTGTCCTTGAACATCTTCGATTAGGTACCAGATGAATAGGTGACTGCTCTGAGTATCTGTCTTGAATTTGATGTAAAGTATGGAGGTGTGACATCTCAGGGGGGGTTCAAAATTAGGGTATGACAGATGCCCCTATTTAAGTTTCTTTCGTCCGGAGGGAGAAAGATTGACATCTTGGTCTCTCCTGCGCGAAAGAGACTTAAATATTAAAGAGTGCCCGAATTTTGGGCGTCCATGAGATGTCGCAGTGATAACAAAGTCCTCGTGCATGACTTGATCCCGTTGACGCGCTTGGCGGGGGATAGGGAGATAAACTCCAATGGAAAATGTGTTGCGGATTCTAGTGAATGGTTAGCAATGAAAAATGCTCGACCCATCTTCTTTGACTAAGTTTTTACTTCTTAGAAAAAGGTAAACAACTTCTTCTCGTTTCGGATGTCTACATCGCGAAACTGGATTCTGCTTGCAATATTTGGTCAATATCTCTGATAAAGAGAGAATTTCCAAAGGTTTGTTTCCTCATCAAACTTCTCGCCAGCACTTGGAGGAGAGATACCATTTGATGGTAAATAAGAAAACTCATCATACTTTCCTTCAATGTGACGTCTTCGAAAGAATGCCATATGATGGTGCATCCTTTTGAGGAGCTAATGACTTTGCTTGAAAGTGGACGAACTATTTTCGGGATGAAACCTGCCATTCATCGACTAATACTGGGGGGAATTAACAAACTGCTTTTTAGTAGGAAAACCGCCATTTGTCAATTCTGCTGAGAAATATGAACTATCTTTTTAAAGAAGACTGTCATTCATTGACTCCGCTGGGAAATTAACAAACTGTTTTCCTAGGAGGAAAACTGCCATTTGTCGACCCTAATGGGGATAAAACATCTCAAAAGCAGACAAACTGTTTCTTGCAAAGAAACTGCCATTTGCCGATTCCTTGGGTATTAAACAGACAAACTGTCTTTCCTAGGAAAGACTGCCATTTGCCAATCGCTGGGGGAACAAACTGTCTTCTGCTGAAAGAGACTGCCATTTGTCAACCCGGATTAGGAAAAAAAAGTGAGCAAACTGTCTCATGCTGAAAGAGACTGCCATTTGCTGACTTTAAATCAGGAATCCTAAACGAACTGTCTTCATGAAAAAGACTGCCATCTGTTATCTCCGTTTGGGAGAAAGTGAGCAAACTGTCTTCTGCTGAAAGAGACTGCCATTTGCTGACTTTAAGTAAGGAACCTTAAACGAATTGTCTTCATGAAGAAGACTGCCATCCGTTATCTCCGCTTGGGAGAAAGTGAGCAAACTGTCTTCTGCTGAAAGAGACCGCCATTTGCTGACTTTAAATAAGGAACCTTAAATGAACTGTCTTCATGAAGAAGACTGCCATCCGTTATCTCTGCTTGGGAGAAAGTGAGCAAACTATCTTCTGCTGAAAGAGACTGCCATTTGCTGACTTTAAATAAGGAATCCTAAACGAACTGTCTTCATGAAGAAGACTGCCATCTGTTATCTCCGCTTGGGAGAAAGTGAGCAAACTATCTTCTGCTGAAAGAGACTGCCATTTGCTGACTTTAAATAAGGAATCCTAAACGAACTGTCTTCGTGAAGAAGACTGCCATCCGTTATCTCCGCTTGGGAGAATTTGAAAGCGGACAAACTATCTTCTGGAGAAGATTGCCAACTATCGACCTGTCAGAGAATCCTAGTTGGGGAATCCCGCTTGCTGACTTGCTGGGGAATCCTTGTGTATGAACCGTCATCATGAAGAGGAAGGTTCTCTCATAACTCGAAGGGGAAACTCGAATTGATGTTCAAGTGACTCGAGCAATAACAGGATAAAAGCCTAACTAGACTATGATAACTATTAATTTATGATGTGTGAAGTATGTGTGAATATTATGATGATTATAAAGTGAATGTGAATAGAATTGTCGCGGATGTGAAATCCTGTGGTACGACATGAATTTTTGTTGATCAGAAGATGTCTTCTTCTTGCTGTTTTGCACTCCATCGGGGATACTGGGTTACCAGTCGTTCGCTGTTCGAAGTGAGTGAGATGATTTGAAGTGAAGATCCGTTATCGGGAGATGTTCACAAAGCGACCTCATGGGGAAACCTGTTCCCAGAGTCTCAACCGTTATTGGAGCAACTGTTTGCATTCTTCCTATTGTTTGTAATCTTCAGAAAGAAATTTCACCTTTATTTTTGCAAGTAAATTCATTTTATTTTATGAAAACATTTTGTTTTAAGAAAATGACTGTTAAACTTAAAAAATGCATTTTAAGAAACTGAATAAGACTCGATTGCAAAGAAAAGGCACAAGGCTCAAATTATTATTTATGGAAGGGTAATCAGCCAAATGCTTGATCCCATGGAGTGTTTACAAATTGGAAATTGTTAATTTTCGAGAAAAGGGCTACGATGAAACGTGACGACCATTATCTTTCCCTTCCACTCTGAATTGTTCTGTATTTGTGCTTCGTAGAAGATGACCTACTGATGATGAATACTCCGTTATGGATTTTCCCTAAATTTTGCGTAAACTACCCCTTTCGGGTTTTAAGTCTACCGGGATTGATTATTTATTTTTTTATGTCTCTAACTTTTGCCTGAATCTCCCTTTCAGGTTTTCGATCCACCGAGACGCTCTTTTTTGCCTAAGTCGCTCTTTGCGAGTTTTCAACTTAGCGAGTTGTTCTTTTGTTTATTTAGGCGAAGTATTTCTTGACTGCGTCGACGTTCACAGGACAGGTGAATTCTTCTCCATCCATAGTCGTGAGTATTAAGGCTCCTCCTGAGAAAGCTCTCTTGACCACGTATGGGCCGTCATAATTGGGAGTCCATTTGCCCCTGGAATCTGTGAGAAATGA
This sequence comes from Vicia villosa, assembly GCF_029867415.1. Classification (NCBI taxonomy): domain Eukaryota; kingdom Viridiplantae; phylum Streptophyta; class Magnoliopsida; order Fabales; family Fabaceae; genus Vicia; species Vicia villosa. Next base: position 574,839 of record NW_026705212.1, on the reverse strand, counting down.
TTGAATCTTTTTTAGCACAAGGTCGCCTTCTTTGATTGTGCGAGGTCGAACCTTTTTGTCGAAAGCTTTCTTCATTCTTTGTTGATATAGCTGTCCGTGGCATAAAGTTGTCATGCGCTTTTCTTGATTAAGTTCAATTCATCGAATCTGCTTTGACACCACTCGGCTTCTGTTAATTTTGCCTCCATCAAGACTCTCATTGATGGGATCTCAACCTCTATGGGTAGGACTACTTCCATGCCATATACAAGGGAGAAAGGAGTTGCTCCAGTCGAAGTACGTACAGATGTACGGTAACCGTGAAGAGCAAACGGGAGCATTTCATGCCAATCTTTGTAAGTGATGACCATTTTCTGAATGATTTTCTTGATGTTTTTGTTAGCTGCTTCTACAGCTCCATTCATCTTTGGTCTATAAGGAGATGAGTTGTAATGTTCAATCTTGAATTCTTCACAAAGTTCCTTCATTATTTTGTTATTCAAATTTGACCCATTGTCAGTGATTATCTTGCTAGGAATGTCGTAGCGACAGATGATGTGATTCTTGATAAACCTGACGACAACTTGTCTTGTGACGTTTGCATATGAAGCTGCTTCGACCCACTTGGTGAAATAGTCTATGGCTACCAAGATGAAGTGATGTCCGTTGGACGCTTTCGGCTCGATCATTCCGATCATGTCGATTCCCCACATGGAGAAAGGCCAAGGGGAAGAGAGTATATTAATAAGAGATGGTGGCACATGAACTCTATCGGCGTAGATCTGACATTTGTGACACCTCTTTGCATACTGGTAGCAATCTGACTCCATTGTCAGCCAATAATATCCTACTCTCAGTATTTTCCTTGTCATGGTGTGTCCATTGGTGTGAGTACCAAAGGAACCTTCATGTATTTCTCTCATGAGTGTTTTTGCTTCTTTTCTATCAACGCATCTTCATTCAGGAAGAATCTGCCAGCTAACTTTCTCAAAGTTTTTCTATCTTTCTTTGATGTCCCAAGAGGGTATTCTTGCTTTTGAAGAAAGTTTTTGATGTCGTGATACCACGGTTTGTCGGCGATGATTGATTCTACTGTGAAAAGATGAGCGGGCCTATCCAAGCGCATAACATCGACCCGAGGAATGTCGTTCCAATGATTTATCTTAATCATGGAAGAGAGTGTGGCTAATGCATCAGCCAAGTTATTTTCTTCACGAGGAATGTGATGAAAATCTACCCTGTCAAAGAATGGTAACAATCTTCTCGCGTAGTCTTTGTAAGGGATTAGCCCTGGTTGGCGGGTTTCCCATTCTCCTTTGATTTGATTGATGACCAAAGCAGAATCTCCGTATACATCCAAGTGTTTGATTCTTAGATCTACGGCTTCTTCGAGACCCATGATGCAAGCTTCATATTCGGCCTCATTGTTTGTGCATTTGAAAGTTAATCTGGCGGTAAACGGAATATGGGTACCTCGAGGGGTAACAATGATTTCCCCTATTCCTCGTCCATAAGTATTGACAGCTCCGTCAAAGATTAAGCCCCATTGGGATCCTATCTCAGGCTTCGTCTGGTAGTGGCTCGTCGTAATCTTTTATCTTGAGGTACATGACGTCCTCGTCCGGAAAGTCAAAACTGGTTGATTCATGACCATTGAGTGGGTGGTGAGCCAGGTACCCAGCTAGGATGCTTCCTTTCACGGCTTTTTGTGCGTGATACTCAATGTCATATTCTGATAACAACATCTGCCAACGGGAAATTCTCCTAGTTAAGGCAGGCTTTTCAAAGATATACTTGATTCGATCCATATGGGAGATCAAACAAGTAGTATGTTGAATCATGTACTGGAGGAGACGCTTGGCAGCCCTGGCCAAAGCACAACAGGTTTTCTCGAGCATGGAGTAGCGGGATTCACAGTCAGTGAATTTCTTGCTCAGGTAGTAGATGGCATGCTCTTTTCTTCTTGTCTCGTCTTGCTGTCCAAGGACACAACCCATGGAATCTTCTAAGACGGTTAAGTACATTATCAAAGGTCTTCCTTCCACTGGAGGAGACAGAATGGGTGGTTCGAGCAGATATTCCTTAATGCTGTCGAACGCTTTCTGACAATCGTCTGTCCAGATGCAACTTTGATTTTTCCGTAGAAGTTTGAAAATTGGAGCACAAGTTACAGTCATGAGATATATGAATCTCGAGATGTAATTCAGACGTCCAAGAAATCCTCTAACTTGTTTCTCGGTTCTGAGCGAAGGCATTTCTTGAATTGCCTTGACTTTGTCTGGATCCACTTCAATTCCTCGTTTGCTGACAATGAAACCAAGGAGTTTTCCTGAGTAGACACCAAAGGTACACTTGTTGGAATTCAGGCGAAGCTGAAACTTCCGTAAGCGTTGAAATAACTTTGTTAGATTCTGTATGTGATCTTCCTTATTTTTTGACTTGGCAATCATGTCGTCCACATAGACTTCCACTTCCTTATGCATCATGTCGTGGAAAAGTGTAGTCATGTCTCTTTGATAGGTTGCCCCTGCGTTCTTTAATCCAAAAGGCATAACGCGGTAGCAGAACGTGCCCCAGGGGGTGATGAAGGTTGTTTTCTCCATGTCTTCAGGTGCCATCTTGATTTGGTTGTATCCTGAAAATCCGTCCATGAATGAGAAAACTTTGGATTTGGCTGTACTGTCAACCAACATGTCAATATGTGGTAAAGGAAAATCATCCTTAGGGCTAGCTTTGTTTAAATCTCTGTAGTCGATGCACATGCGGACTTTTCCGTCTTTCTTAGGAACGGGAACAATGTTAGCTAACCACTGAGGGTATTATGAAGTGACGAGGAAACCGGTGTTGATTTGCTTTTGAACTTCCTCTTTGATTTTCATGGCCATCTCCGGATGAGTTCTTCTCAATTTTTGCTTAACCGGAGGGCATTCTGGTTTTAATGGCAAGTGATGCTCCACTATACTGGTATCCAACCCTGGCATATCTTCACAGGACCGAGCGAAGACATCTGAGAAGTCTTTGAGTAGCTGTACCAAACTCTCTCTGATCTCTGAACTGAGCAAAGCTCCAATCTTAACCTCTTTTCTGTTTCCATCGGAACCAAGGTTAATGATCACTAGAGGCTCATTGTGTGGTTGAATGGCCTCTTCCTTTTGTTGAAGTAACCGTGAGATTTCCTTTAATATTTTTTCGTCTTCTTCTTCCTCTGCCTCAAATACAGGAAACCCAAAGCTTGGAGAAGTCATAGGATCGTACGTTTCAACGGGGTGTTTTATGATTAATCTGCATATGTGTTATAAGTTTTATTTAGACAACGAGGGAAGACTCGGTGTATGCAGTTAATGGAATATTTTGATGTTTTTTAGGGTGTTTTTTAGGATTACTAATTTCCAAAAAAAGAAAAGGGAAAACTAACGAAGGAACAAAATGACATTTTTATTTATTGACAATCATTTCTTGAAACAAAGACCCTATAAAAAAAAACTCTATTGCTTTGGACGAAGCAAAGAGGGACATTTTCCTAAGAAATAGTAAAATGCAAAGCCCTATGAAACATCTCTTCACCCTGGGCTATGGTGAGAGGACAAAATAACGGTGAAAGTTCCTACTTAGGAGTGCCAACAACAGTTAAAACTTCAACAGTTGTCCAATAGTGGCGAACCCCCTTGTGCACTAAGTAATCTGGCACCTTAGGCTTAAGTTGGCCTATGGTAGGTCTTGATTTACCAACCACTGTCTTTGCAACACTCAGACGATCTTCTTCTACTTCAGCAGACTGAGCGGTGTGAGCATACCCATTTCCAAGTGGAGTATGTCAGACTTTCTTTTGAGGAAACTTCCAATCTTTTGAATGGAGAGACTCATTGTCGGAGACACTTTCGAGATCATCCTCTTCTGTATTTTGATCTTGTTCTTCTCCCAAGATGGTGTTGACTAGGTATGTGAATTCTAGATCCGTATCCTCGGAAGGTGGCTTGGGGATATAATCCTCAATGATGCCTTCACCAGATGCTGATGATGAATAGCAAGGGTTATATATCTCTTTTGGCTGAGTAAGGTACTCATAATCAATGTTCTATCCAGTTGGAACAATGTCTTCGAGAGAGATTTTTGAACTTTCAAGAGCGGAGTATTTCACCATGTAGTTGAATTTTCCACTTGGTTCTCCCAATGTATCCCAGGTCTCTTCGGGGATAGGAGGAACTTCTTATGATGAACCATGACTTCTGGTGGTGAAGCTGTTTGTAACTTGTTAATTACTTGGTTGAGTCTTACTTTCAGATCCTTTAGTCGGATAACAGCAAGGTGAATCAGACTCTGTTAGGGATATGTATCCTGCCTCCAGAAGGTAGGACATACATTCCACTTCAAAATTCTCATCGGTGTTTTCCGTACCGATGGTATTGACTGTTTGTTGAACAGGTTGAAGAAAACCTCTGCTGTGAAAAGTTTCTTGAATTGGAAGAACTACCTCAATTCCTGGAATAGCCTTTGATGATGTTGGAAAGAATCCAACTCATGTTCTGTTCTTTTTGTTGGTAGGAATATTAATGTGCCCTCAACCATTGGTAGTGCCCTCCTTTACAACTTGGATTGCATCTTTGTAAGAAGAAATAGATGCTGCTTTCTCCTTTCCTTTTTCCTTATCCAAGGAAAGTGGCTGGAATTTAGTTCCAGCGACTTCTTTTGGTTCTATGTCGGAGAATGATGACAGGTTGCTGACGATCAAAGCTCGTTCTCCACATACGGTTACCAATTTGTCATTTCGTATGAACTTCAGTTTCTGATGAAGTGTTGAAGTAATTGCCCCAGCCTCATGAATCCATGGGCGACCTAGCAAACAACTGTATTGTGCCGGGATATCCATAACTTGGAAAGTGATTTTGAACGTATGAGGTCCAATAGTTATGGGAAGATCTACTTCTCAAAAAAATGACTTCCTTGATCCATCAAATGCTTTGACGATGACGTGACTGTCCCTTAACGGGTAATCTTTGAAGGATAATCTTGACAATGTTGATTTTGGCATGACGTTGAGAGAGGATCCATTGTCTATTAGGACTCCTGTAAGAACATCACCCATGCAGCTAACTGAGATGTTGAGTGGAAGATTGTGGTCCACTCCTTCCTCAGGAAGATCTTCATCACAGAAACTCAGATTAGTTCCTGCGGAGATGTTGGTAATGATGTTGTTGAATTGCCCCACAGTAACACTTGGTTCTACGAAAGCTTGTTCCAAAACTTTCTATAGAGCTTCCCTATGAACTTCAGAACTCAATAGTAGGGAGAGAACATATATCCTAGACGGAGTATGTAGCAGCTGGTCTACAATGTTGTATTCACTCCTATGGTCGGATGATTGTCTTGCCTATGCGGTGCTTCTTCCGAAGGTTTTTCCATATTTTCTGTTGTTCGGTTAAAGACTCGTCCACTTCTAGTGACTCGACTAACATCGGCAATGTTGACAATAGACGGCAATGGTATTTCCTTACCATTTTCAATGAATGTAGCATTGTACTTGTATGGTATAGCCTTGCTAGACTCATATGGTACAGGACCTGGTAAGTAGATGACTAACGGAGCAATTGTTGTCTTCCTGCTGTCATACTTAACATGCATTGGTTCAACTTGATTAATTTGAGGAGACACGGTAAAGACTTCGTCATCTTCTCTATTGGCAAGAACTGTAATGGTATTTGCATCCATTAGTTTCTGAATGTCGTTGCGAACGCGCAAACATCCTAGTGAATTTCTTCGGCAGATTCTGCATCTACTGTAAGGATGGAAATCCGTTCCAAAGTAGGCAAGTCCATTTAAAGTCTTATGGAACCTGACTACCGATCCTTCGAGATCTTCAACTTTGTAGATTTTGTATTCTCCTGGACATCCTTGAACCATATTGACGTCGTACTCAGTTTTGACTCGGATGTGTTGAATCCATCCTAAGTCCATTTGTTCTAGTAATGCAGCTTGAAATACGGCACATCCTTGATTATTCTTTGGACAAATTTCACATGTGAAGTAGTTGTGAGGTGGTACGTGACCGTATCCTGCTTGTCTAGCGTGCATTTTGACGAGATTTTCCCCTATCTGACGGATGTCGTAGATTTGAATGACATTGGGGTGTTGATCTATCAAATTTACTGAATCTTCCTTATGCTGCGGCAAAGGATTTGCTTGAACGTTAGGATTAGTATCTTTGAAGGATAGCATTCCATTCTTTACTAATCTTTGAACGTTGGCCTTGAAACTGAAACAGCTCTCAATGTTGTGACCTGGTTCCCCTTTATGATAAGGACAAGACTGGTCAGCCTTGAACCAATGTGATGATTCATATGCAGGATTTAGAGGATTCTTTGTCTGAATGAGTCCTTTCGCCAGTAGTGTTGGAAACAAATCCGCATAAGGCATTGGCACGGGGTCGAAAGGAGGATACCTTGGTGCCCGATTGTTGTAATTTGGAGGTCGAACCTGCTGCTGAGGTTGTTGTGACCTTTGTTGAAATGGTTGTTGCGAAACCTGAGGTTGATAAGCTGACGCTGAGTTAACTACCGAAGTTATTATAGCAACTTGAGGTGAAAACTTCTTCTTTGATCCTTTATCTTCTGGAAAGAACTTCCATAATTTCTTGGACCAATAGAAGATTATGGTTCTTTGTTTAAGCGTCCTTCTCGAACTACTTCTTCTAAACGTACACCCATGTTTACCATCTCTGTAAAATCACTAGGCGCACTGGCGACCATTCGTCCGTAGTAGATTGGACTCAAAGTCTTGAGATAGATTTTCGTCATTTCTTTCTCTTCAAGTGGAGGACAAATTTGAGCAGCAACTTCACGCCATCTCTGAGCGTATTCCTTGAAGCTTTCTCTATCCTTTTGAGTCATGGCCCGGAGTTGATCTCTGTCGGGAGCCATATCCAGATTGTACTTATACTGTTTGACGAAAGCCTCTCTGAGGTCTCTAAAAGTATGAATCTCTGAACTGTCCAAGTTCATGTACCATTTGAGTGCAGCACCAGTCAGGCTGTCTTGAAAATAATGAATGAGCAATTGTTGATTATCAGTATGAGTTGACATTCTTCGAGCATACATCACGAGGTGACTTTGTGGGCATGAATTCCCTTTGTACTTCTCGAAATCCGGTACTTTGAATTTGTGAGGAATCTTAACATTGGGAACCAGATAGAGATCTGCAGCATTCTTTCCAAATAGATCTTGTCCTCGGAGAGTCTTGAGTTCCTTCTGCATTTGCAGAAATTGTTCCTGGAACTCGTCCGATCTTTCATACACGCCAGCATCCTCACTGGGAGCGTGATGATATGCTTGTCCGCCTGGTGGAGGAAAAGTATGCATAATCGGCTGTGGAGAAGCCATGACAGCATATCTTGGAACCTCAGCATTTTGTTGTGCGTAACCTGTTGCCGTTGCTCTTGGAACTTCAATTTTCAGAGGTCTGTAACCCTTCGGTGGATGCATCTCCGTTGTAGCTCTTGGAACTTCTGAAACTGGGGGTATGTACCCGTCTGGAATAAAGTTATACGGCATGCCCCAAGGTCGGTTGGGCGGCATGGTATACTGAGGAACAGGAGTAGAAACAATCTCGGAAACCACAGTTCTTTGTGGTTCTTATAGCGTTGGTCGATTATGTGCAACCACCAGGGCTTCTACCATACTATTGAGCCTTTCAACAGCATCTTTGAGAGTAGTAACCTCTTCTCTGAGTTCTCCATTCTCTTGTTCAAAGTCTTCCATTCTTTTCTTGCGACTTGAACGAGTGTCGTATGAATGAGACAGCTTGAATGCCTTTGTTCACCTCCTTCTCCTCCTCTCTTTCTGGAGAAAGGAAAGTGGCGATTAGATCCGCGACAATTCTCGTGTCAGTGCGTACGACTAAAGCGATGCATGATGTGCAATTAAGTTAATATTTTTTTCAAGGAAACACCATAATTACGTTATGAAACATCGAACTTTTATTAATTAAGCGAAAACGCCGTTTTTTTTACACACTTTGAAAAGGGAAATACAGAGAAACAGAGAGAAAGGACTTTAAAACTTTGACGAAGAGCCGACTTCACGTTTTAACATTTTCTTCTATTTCTTGAGCTGAGTGTTCTCTGACGTGAGTTGATCGATGATCCAGGAAGCATGAGGGATATGATGAGAAAGTGACGATTGTGTCACTTGTCGATCGAGTACTTCAAGTAACTCATCCTTCCTTCTTAGGATGTTCTGAATCTCAACATTTTCCGTGTTGACGATTCGACACTTGTTCCTCCAAGCATTCCTTTCTTGGCATACCTTGTTTAATGCCGCTTGTAGTTTTTCATCATCGGTGGAGAAAAGGAATATTGGTTCCCTTAGGGGAATAGGTTCTTGATGCTGATATGGCATCCTAACTTGAATGCCTTGACGCGTACCCATTGAATGTAAGGATCCAGGGAGATGCAGAGATGTTTTTCTAACAATCTTCTTCCTTTGCTGTGAACAAGACGTCGGGCTTGGACAATTTCCTTCTTTAGCATGTTGCCATGATCGTCGATGTTCTTGAAGAACAGACCCTCCAATTGAATACTACTTGGTATATTTTTCATGGGATAGCCGTATTGACGACGGGCTAAAGCCGGATTATAACTGATTCCTCCCTTAGTTCCAATAAGGGGTACGTTGGGATAACTTGCGCAACTGAAGATGATCTTGGTTTCGTCGTTGTCAGGACTACACCAATTAATGTCCGAATGAGTGAGGGACATGATTTTCTATGACCAGTAAAGGCCATCCCTCATGTTCCAGAAAGTGTTAGACTTCGGCAGGTGCGAGACGAACCATTCGTATAACAACGGTACGCAGCATGTGATTAATCCTCCTCGCTGCAGGTTTCTTGAATGCACAGAGTGATAAGCATCCGCAAGCAAGGTTGGAACTGGATTTCCAATTAAGAAGATCTTAATTGCGTTGATGTCGACGAAGTCGTTAATGTTAGGGAACAAAAACAATCCGTAGATAAGCAAAGCCAAGATTTCCTCAAAAGCGCTCATATCTTGGATGCTGACGAAGTACCGAGCTTGATCTAACAAGAACTTGGAGGGTAATCCTTGAATTCCTCCTTTACTCACCATATGAGTTCTGATGTCGACTACGTTCAAGGGAGTAGTTGCAGCAATGATGATGTCGTCAGGATTCTTTTCCAAACCGGAGTACGGATCTTGCGCGTACACAGGTATTCCAATCAGACGAGAGTATTCCTCCAACGTAGGCATGAGTTGATAATCTGGAAAGGTGAAACAGTGATACGTTGGATCGTAAAACTGTACCAAAGTGAGAAGGATCCCATCCACAATGTTGGTATTGAGAAGAGGCAGAAGTTTTCCATACATCTCCTTGAAAGCCTGGGGGTTGACCACAAGTTTTCCAAGCTTTTCCAATTCCTCGACCTTAGGAATCTTGAAGGTGTATTTCCTAGCTCTCTTTCTTCCGTAATCCATGGTATAGATCCTTAAGTCCTTTCTCCGTTTCTCTCTTTCTATGAAGTTCAAAATGTTCGTTATTTAGTTTCCTTAAAAAACGACTCGAAAAACGACTCGAAAAAGACTTTTTGTTTTTTTTTTATTATTATGATGCATGAATCCATGAATGCACACACAAGAGTTTTTGAACAAACATGGCGTAGAAGGGTATAGTGGTCATGGAGTCACAACGCAAACCTCGCCCCAGGGTAAACAAAGGATAAGGATTTTTGTACCTGTAGAACGGGTTATAGGGATCTCAGAGTTTTTGCTCAACCTTAAAGATACGTTGACTGGTACCTATAAGAGAGTTTTCTCTCAGTGTAGTATCTGCGTGACAATTACTTTCGTAATCACCGCTCTACGTCCTAAAAAGGCTTTAAGTGGGGTTAATGGGTTTCTAGGTCCTCCTAGTACAAATCAGTCTCGGAATGCATTGGCGTAGTTAATCACAACCAGCCAGGCAAATCCCAAGAGTAGATTTGGGAACCAAGATTAGAGGACCTTCACCGAGAAGACATCCTCTATCCTATCTTATGTTGCACTCAAATCCGGGTATAGGATTCCTCACCACAAGGGGTAATCGAGCCCTTTCCCGATACAGAAAAACAAAATAAACAAATATATATGCAACAATCACATGAAATGACACAGAGGTTAGGCAGGACCTCTCTTGTTTGAGGGGGAATTTGGCATCCCTAATTCCTCATTGGGGGCTGGACCAGCACAGGTCAACCATTGGTTTGGATGAAAAACCAAGGTTATTACTTTCCCCAGCAGAGTCGCCATTTTTCTGTGGTGTCGTTTTTTTTACCTCCCCGTTTCACTTGGGAGGACGGCACGCTAGACCTTTCACGCGGAATTTGGAAGGAGACTGCGCCCGGGGCGGGATGAATTTTGTTTCAGTTCTTCCTACGATATCACACGAACTTTTTAATTATCCTACGAGTAGGAAAGGGGAAAAAGATCTCAAATAAACCCTAGGAGTTTGCTAAGTGTGGGGATTCACCTAGACTAGAAATTCTGGAGTCCGGGAGGTCGGTTATACTTAGGGAAGAGTTTAAGCACCCTACATATCCGTAGTACTCTATGGGAACCTTCTCTGTGTCTATGTGTTTGTGTTTGTTGCTGATTGATTGGGAAAGTTTCTCCTTTGTGTTAGGAGAAGGAATTGAATTGAATTAAAAGAAAGACAGACTGACTCTTTTTGGTATTTTATTAGCTCGCTGAGATTCCTTGTGAACCTCATGCCTACATATCCCTAATGGAAGTTAGAGCTTTTTGTAGTTCGGAGAACTAACTAGGGAAATTAATTGTTTTTGGTGCCTTGCTTAAAGCTCAAGGTTGAAGCTTGAATTAAATCTTTTTTTATAGTAAAGAAACATGAAATTATCTTTACATTCCACCACAAACATTTTGAAAGTGACAGAAAAGCTAAAATCATTTCATTAAGAGAGGGAGCCTACTTGGTTGATCAAGTATGACAGCCACATGCCTCTTGAGTGAAAGAAGGATTCTCATCCAAATTAGGGAAAGTGTACAAGTCTGGATTTGTTTGCCTCAGAACATGCCTCTCAGAGTCCTAAATGGGAGAATGATTGAAATTGAAGTTGAAATTGAAATTGAAATGTTTGTTTATTTAAATGTGGTGAGATAGGAGAAATATCTCTCTATAGAGATAAGCTATGTCTATCTACTGTTTGAGAGATTTGATTTTTAGCTGGCTTGTATGAGGCCCAAGCTTGAGGCTTTTTGATTGATTTAACATTTTATTGACTCTGGGAGATAACTCTACTAGGGATTGACTTAAACTAAGAAGTCTTTGTGTTCTGTACAAAGCCCAGAATTGAGGCTGACTCTTTATTGAGAGGTGTGTCTTTTACTAACTGAGACTGGTGCGATTATCCTTTTGAAGAAAGAATGGAGGATGACCCTTTCCAGGGGTTTTATTATGCTGGAGAATTTATCTTTTGAAAGTTCAATTTTTGGAGGCTAACCATTTCCAGGGGTTTTGCTCTGCTGGAGAATTTATCTTTTAAAAGACTGATTTTTGGAAGCTAACCCTTTCCAGGGATTTATAAATGATAGCAGAAAGATTATCTAATTGAGACTTCTTGTTTAAAGCCCAAGATTAAGGCTGACACTGACTGAAGATAGACAGATATGGATCCTAGACTCTGCTAAGGAAGATTAATGAAGATAAGGGTGACAGAGATTGTCCATGACTCTCATTCCAAAAGGTGGACTCAATATGAGATTGAGACATTCTTAGCTTGTTTAAAGTCTGGTTTAAAGAAAGGAAGAAACTCACCAGGATGGGCTAAAAGGTGAATAAAGACCTGTTCCTATGTTTATAAGAAACCAGATGGGTCCTTGTATACAAGCTCAAGAGGAAGCTGGGAATGCTTTTAAGAAGCCTGTGGGTCCTTGTACAAATCCCAAGAGGAGGCTAATCGAGGGTCATCGAGGGTCCTTGTTATAGCACAAGAGAAAGCTATGTGTTTTTGAACTTATTCTGGCTCTAAGCAAATGGGTAAGAGGTTTCACCGGGAATAATTCCTCTTGGGTGGATGTGTCCTAGTTTTGGTTCTAAGGCTTTTTCAAGATGTTTCACCGGGAATAATTCATCTTGAGGGTTTGAACTAAAGATCTCTAATTAGGAAAGAGCCTTCACCGGGAAGACATTCTCAATCCTAGGCCATATTCCTATAATATATATATATATATATATATATATATATATATATAGTTTAATTGTCCTAAGGTTTACACTCAGACGTAGTTCTAATATATATAAACAGTTTATATTTGACAATAATTTAAATAAAGACTGTAAATTGATAGCTTGTAAAGCCTAACCTGGATGGAGTGGAGGCCTTTAAAGATGTATGTACAAAGCCTCACCAGCAATTTTGTTGTTTTATTGATAGCAGTTGAATATTTATGATAAACAGTTAAAGGTTTTTGAAAACAGAAGAAGTGAATATGGACATAGGTCACATAGGTATCTGAAGAGTTTCACCGGGAATAATGCCCTTCAAATACCAGAAGAATGTTTTGAAAACAGAAAGAAGATTTTGTAAATACAGTTTTTGAAAACAAACTAAGAAAAGAAAAAGGTGTTGGGACTTACACTCTATTAGAGGCCCAAAGAATTATTTACTGTTTATGAGAAACAGTTGAAGAGATTTTAAATGATACAAAGTTTCGTTATTTGAAAACCCTGATCGTCTGTTTAATTGAAGTTTGAAAACAGTTTTGAAAATTGACAAATATCAACTTAATTAGGGTAAAGACAAAGTCTATACCTAATTAAGACCTAAATGATTAGGGTTTTGTTACTAAAATACTTATGAGAGATTTAGGTTTTGAAATTTTAAGGAAAACATGTATTAAAAGTATTTTAAAATACTTAAAAACATACCATTTTAAACCTAATAAAAATATATCAAATAAATAATATTTTTGTGATTTTTTTGATTATTCATAAAATAGACATGTTTAATGACAAGTGTGTGAAAAATCAAGTGAAAATTATTTAATTTAATGGGTGAAATAAATAGGTGAAGTTGTGAAGAATTTAGTTGAGAAAAGTGATAAAAAATTAGGTTTTGTCTTCACCAAGATTGGAACACACGCCCTTGCAATTACCAGCTCAAAATAACACCATTGGGCCAACGCGCGCTTGGTGTCATAGAAACAACCCCAATGCCATATGTGTGTTATCAAGTGTATAGGGTAGAAAAAAGAAAATAAAATCAAAAGGTCTGGAGCGAGGGGGATTCGAACCCCAGACCCTGGGCACGCGCAACACACAAACTCTCTTTACCACTGGGCTATAACGATGTATTCGTTATATGAATACCTTGTATTAAATATATTTTAAACTTGACCAGGAATATTTGGCGCGCCAACCACCATCTTCGTCTTCAACCTCTAGCTCCCATGAATTCAAAATTCCAACTCTCTCATTTCTCAACCAAATCAGATGATGTAAACATCAAAGTTGCTCTATTTTCTCTCACGAACTTAAGTATATAACCATCACAAACTATAATTGACTATTGCTACTGAATTACTTAAAATACGTGAAGAACCCTAAAATTTGAAAATTAAATTAAATGACTATACTGAAAGATAAACAGATGATGATAGAGGGTTTTAGTCCTCTGATGATGCTGAATGAAATGGTATCGAGATATATTGCAAAGAGTACTTAAATAAAGGTGTTAGAGCTTTGAAAAAATACCTCTGAAAATGGAGGTCGATGGCTATGGTGGAGAGCTTCTGGCTATGTATGAATGATTCTGAAAGCTTCCTGGTGAATTAGTAATGCTAACTGAATGCTTATTGCAACTTGAATGCTTCAGAACTGCCCTACTCGACACCTTCTATTTGAGCTTCAAGTGAACATGGAGGTTGGTGATTCTGTGGTTACAGATGTGCTGCAGGCATCTCAATAGCTTCACTACACCTCTAGGAACATGTTGATGTGCTTAGATTTTTTTGACACCTTCTGAATTCTTCTATAGACCTCCAACTGCTTAAGCTCCAAAGTGAGAGTGACTATGGTGTTTCTCCATTTACAGAAGTGATCCAGGTGCTTGGATCACCTCTAATGCACCTCCTTGAGATGTTAGAATGCTTACTTTCAAAAGAAGAGCTCTGGTTTGAAGAATTCGATTCTTCTTGCCAAAGAACTTTTGAAAACCATAAGCATGAGGGAGAGAAGGAGAAAGCAAGAATTGGAGTTGCTTTTGTGTGATTAATATGAAGGATGGCACTTGTATTTATAGGCAAAGAGTTCTGTACAGATTGAGGGAGTGAGCTTGCTTAATGAGAGAGTTTTGGTTTCTTGGCCATGAAGAAATTCAAAGAATCTCCAAAATGTAATGATGGCCAAACCGAGCTAGCTCCCTATCCATTGATTCCATCTGATCTTGGGGAACATTTCTGATGTGTAGAGGCTTTCTATTGGCTTAGGAGAAGATTCCAATTGATGAATCATTACTTACCATAAATTCTCAAAAGTAATGATTACATAATCACATGTTCTTGCTTTTGGGAATCTTCTTCAATTCTTATGCCATGGTGAAAATGGATGCATGGTATGTTTACAAATGTGTTATGGGTCGTGTAGCATCCATTAGTGAAGCCATATGAACAAAATTGCAAAGTTTCAAATTGTACATGACCTATAATTTTACCTTATGATGCCAACTTTGAACAAGCAACTCCTAGCTCAAAATGAATTTGGAGAAGATTGAGCACAATTTGGAAAGCCCTTAATATGTACTTCAATTCATTAGCTTGGAGTTTTTCCAAAATCATTTGGGAAATTTGTGTAAAACAGGCCCAAAGTTTGAAGAAAACTAGGTCAAAATACTTAGAAATTTTCTAAGTATTTCATGACCTATAACTTCCAAAGTCCATATCTCTTAAATGATTGATCTCTTGAAGAAAGTTCCTTTGTGAGAAGTTGTTTTATTTGATGAGATCTACAACTTTCATGTTGGAAGTTTTTTGAGTTGTGTAGGTGAAATTTTGAGATCCATGAACTAGATCAAAAATGCACTTAGTTTGACTTTTGTTGACTTTTTGATCCTTGATGAGTTTTCTTGATTTTCTTTGGCCGAATGACTTCAATAATCATATATTGTTGATATTGATCCTTAAAGGTCATGGTTTGACCAAAAAACTTGGAAGTCAAAGGTGATCTTGTACAGTTGACTTTTTCCAGATGAAGTGAAATTTTGGACTTTTGTGATGAATCAAGTTCTCCTCCTTAAATGAGTGATGTGAATGGATTATATTGAGGTAATAGAAGTTCTTGAGCCATGTTTTGAATTTGGATCCATGTCCTGATTAAAAGTCAACTGTCTAGGTGAATTAAGTCAAAAGCCCTAATTGTCGATCAGATAAAATTGATGAATGTGGATCTTGAATTGAAGTGAAATGCCCTGTGGATATTGTCACATGGATTATTTGAAAATGATTGAAGCCTTTGAGTGATGCCCTGGAGCTTTTTAGGGTTTCCCAAATGTGGTCCCTGATTGCAACCCTTGATGGGCTCAAAACCCTAAATTGGTGATTTGGGCAAACCTGAGTCCTGATGACTGGTGTCTAATCAATCATAGGTGAATAGAATGAAGCTTTTGAGTCCTATGATTATATTGGAGACTAATCCTTTTATTGATTGACTCTTTGCCTGAGCTCTTTTGTCCTTGAACATCCTCGATTAGGTACTAGATGAATAGGTGACTGCTCTGAGTATCTATCTTGAATTTGATGTAAAGTATGGAGGTGTGACATCTCAGGGGGGTTCAAAATTAGGGTATGACACTACTCTCTTTTGTAAAACCTTTAAAAATGATATTTTAATTTTCCAAATTTATGTTGATGATATTATCTTTGGAACCTCTAATACTACACTTGGAAAGGAGTTTGCTAAGTCTATGCAGGATGAGTTTGAAATGAGCATGATGGGAGAACTCGAGTACTTTCTTGGGATCCAGATCAATCAAACTTCTGATGGAACCTATGTTCATCAAACCAAGTACGTGAAAGAACTTCTAAAGAAGTTTAATCTTTCAGAAAGCAAAGAAGCAAAAACTCCTATGCATCCAATGTGTGTTCTAGGTAAGGATGAGGTAAGTAAGAAGGTAGATCAGAAGCTCTACAGAGGTATGATTGGATCTCTTCTATATCTTACTGCTTCTAGACCTGATATTTTATTCAGTGTTTGTCTGTGTGCAAGATTCCAATCAGATCCTAGAGAATCTCACTTAACAGCTGTTAAGAGAATTCTGAGGTATCTGAAAGGTTCTACTAATGTTGGTTTAGTCTAAAGAAGATCTGAAGAATACAACTTAGTAGGATTCTGTGATGCTGATTACGCTGGAGATAGAGTTGAAAGGAAAAGTACTTCTGGAAGTTGTCAATTTCTTAGAAGTCACCTGATCTCCTGGTACAGCAAGAAGCAAGCTACAATTGCCCTCTCGACAACAGAAGCAGAATATGTTGCTGCTGCTGGATGTAGTACACAGATGCTCTGGATGAAGAGTCAGTTGGAAGATTATCAGATATATGAGAGTAACATTCCTATCTTCTGTGATAATACTTCTGCTATATGTTTATCTAAGAATCCAATCTTACATTCCAATGCTAAACATATTGAGATTAAACATCATTTCATTAGGGACTATGTTTAGAAGGATGTTCTATCTTTAAACTTTGTTGATACAGACCATCATTGGGCTGATATCTTTACAAAACCCCTTGCTGAAGATAGGTTTAAGTTTTTTCTGAAGAATATCAGTATGGATTTATGCCCAGAATGAAAGGATGAGAAATTCTGATATATGGATTAGATTTGAAATGCTCAGTTTAATTCTTTTATAAGAAGTTCTGATTGTTGATCAGTTAGATATTCTGATTCTGTTATTACTAACGTTTCATATGTCTAAGTTGATTCAGAATCTCTTTTAAAGCAAAACAGCTGTCACCAGCTATTCCAGAAGATGAACACGTGTTCACTCTAATTGGACAAGCATGCGTGCAGTTGATGAGACGCCGCCCTAGGTAACTGTGCAAATCATTTCAAATATCACGTTTTACCCTAACGTCACTCATCATTAAATGCTAATTGATTCAATCTCTGTAATCTTGTTCATTCAGAATAATATTGCATTTCATTTCAAATCCGTTCCTATATAAACTCATCTCCATAACATTTCATCTCTTTCCATTCTCTCTCTTTGTTCGTTGTCTATAATTGTTCATCTCTCTCGTTTTGCATAAACCGTAGTTACTAAACCCTAATCTCAGTGGGTATCCATGGCTTCATCGTCGAATGTTCAATGCAAGGCATCATCGTCACATCAAGTTCAACAAAGGAAACCTACAAATCTTCCTTTGAAGTGTTGTTCGATTACTTATGATGAACTGGTGGTTCTCTGCAAAACAATGGTAGATTTTGAAAATCTTATGGCACATGATTTCAAAACCAAAACTGCAATGCTAGTACAAGGTTAGTCAAATTTCTTTGAAAGGTTGATTGGACTAGTTTACCCCTTATTGGTTAAGGAATTCTGGACACATGCTACGGTTACTTCAACTGCCATCATCTCCTTTGTGCTAGGGCATGAAGTTGTTGTGACTGAGAAGCTGATAAGGAAATCGTATGGTCTTGATGGTACAAATGGAATCACTGGTGCTCTTCATGGAAGAACTCATTGGGATAAAATTGATCAAGAATTGTTTTCTTCTAGTGTTGCCTCTCCCTACACTACTGACCTGAAGTCTTCCTACAGAGTATGGGCTGAGATCATTCTGGGATCTCTCTATCATAGAAAACTATCAAACTCTGCTACCTATGTAAATCAGGATCAGAAGTATGTATTATTCTGCACTGAAAAAGGCATGAGAGTCAATCTACCTCACATTCTTTTTCAACATCTAAAGACAAATATTGAAGAATCAAGAGATGAAGAACGTCAGAAAATTCCTTTTGCTATGGTGAGCTTGAAGAGGTGCATCCTCTTGCTATGGTTGTGTGGAAGCCTCAACTTCATGTTCTGACTGGAGACTTTCAGTTCATATTCAACTGGTTAAGGGAGAATCCCTCTGCTAAAGCACCAAGTATGGTATATCCAGAAGTTGAATATCCATCAGAACATGTTGCTCCTACACCTCCTCAGAACTTGGCTGCAATTCTTCTGGCCCTTGAAAATTCAGATGCTGAAATCCCTTCTCCTGTGTATGCAGAAGATGCTTCTGAATCAGAAGCTGTTTCTGAGAATCAAGATGATGAGAATCATCCTGCTATTCAATGTCCTATTAAGTAAAATCAAGATGATGTTCTCATGGTCGATGCTGCTGTTGAGAATCCTCGTCTTATGGACAATAGCTTTAATGCTTCTACTGCTGGACCTTCTGTTCTGATAGACACCATGAAGGCTCTTCAACATAATCAAGCTGATCTCGCTTCTCGTCTGGACAAGCATGAGGATACTCATGATGAGTTCAGATCTTTTATGAAGATGCAGACAAAAAGCACTACTGAGATTAAAACCCTTCTGGCCCTCTTAGCTTCTAAGCTTGGCTAGTCGTAGTCTGTCTTGGTCTTAGTTGTTTTCTTGTTTTTATGCATCTGTTTCTTGCATCTGCTTCTATCACTCTTGTACTTCTGATATTTTGTTGATTAATGAAATCATTATCTTCTTCACTTTATGTGTCGTTTTTCATCTGAATCTTTTAATGCTTTTTGATGTTATGACAAAAAGGGGGAGAAACATGATAATTGATTTGGTTTATTATATCAGTTGTTCGGATTAAGTCTCAACATTCCTAACATTATTTGCAAGTTCTATGTCTTTGAGATTTCTTGCAGGATTGAAGATATTCTGAAAAAGCTCAACATGAGAAGCAAATACATGGGGAAAAGCAATTCTATAAAGAAGCATGTTCTTGGAAAATTGAAGCAAGCTTAGTGCTATGAAGCTTCAAGATCAGAAGCAAGAAGAATTTTCTGATATTCTTGTGGCAGAATATACTATGATACATTTTCTTCTCTTAAATGCTCTGATACATGCTATTTATTAAGAATGTTCTGATACATTCATGTTCGGATATTTTTTGTCTAGTGTGTTCTAAAACATTTCAGGATGTAAAGATGCTCTGATGATGCTCTGATACATTCAAGAATGTTCCGATTCAATCATGCATGCTATGACAACAAAGAAGAAATTCAAAGCTCTGAAGCTGTCCTATCGAAGCAAGAAGCAGAAGCTCTGAATATTCTGAAGTTCTAGGCAAAGTGAACGTCTCTTCTGAAATGAAAGATACTCAGAGAAGTCTTTTATTTATAAATTCTTCTAGTATTTGTTTCAGGGGGAGATTGTTAATCTTAGGGGGAGACATATTCACACACTCTGATTATATGCTTATGCTATATCTGGGTAATTGTCTTTTGTCATCTGATATTCTGATTGCAAATTCATATCAATTATATATGTTTTTGTCATCATCAAAATGGGGGAGATTGTTAGAACAAGATTTGTTCTGATCAATATTCTTGTTTTGATGATAACATTGTATATGAATTTTGTATAAGACAATGTGGTACTTTAATCCTTTGCATTTTCCATTTCAGGAAATATATAAGGAGTATGCACAATTCATCGCTAAGAAGCACTGACTCAGAAGGTTCAGTATTGCAACATCAGAACATGCTCTCGCAAGACATCAGAAGATGGTCAAGCAGAATCAGAGCATGGTCTATGAAGCATCAGAAGAACATTGAGATCAGAAGCAGAAGCATTGAAGTTCTTATGGTATCACGCTCAAGCTCTTCAAAGTCAGAAGACAAGAAGATGCTCTGCACCAAGCTGAATGACTCTGATTATTCAAACGTTGTATTCACAAATCTGAGATCAAAAGTTAGTACTAGATGACAGGCTATTAAGTCTAATCTCTGACTGACAAAAGGAACGTTAGAAGCTACAAAAGGCAAAGTCAGTAAAAGCAGGAAAAGCATGGCTCGAGGTAGTTGACAAAAAGTGAAAACATTAAATGCAAAGTTGTCCAGTCACGTAACGCATTAAACGCAATTCAACGGTCATCTTCTCAAAACGCCTATAAATATGAAGTTCTAATCAGAAGCAAAACAACAACTCTTGCAAAAATACTGAAACGCTGCTGAATTCAAAACTTACGAACTTCATCTTCAACCTCACAACTCTTGTAATATTTAGTGAGTGTTAAGCTTAGAACTTATGAGAAATATCACAGTTGTGATTATAGCTTTCTAAGAAGCAAATTCATACTCTTGTAAACATTTATTTTACATTGATTGTAAAAGGTTCCTAAAGTGATCAATGAGATCAGTAGACTCTAGAAGACTTAGAAGTTTCTAAGTGGTGATTTCCTAGAGTGATCAAGTTGTGATCGGTATACTCTAGAAGACTTAGAGTGTTTCTAAGTGGATAACCATTGTAATCAAGATTGATTAGTGGATTAAATCCTCAGTTGAGGTAAGTCACTCTAAGGGGGTGGACTGGAGTAGTTTCGTTAACAACGAACCAGGATAAAAATATTGTGTTCATTGTTTTTATCTTAAGAGTTTTTAAAGTCACTTATTCAACCCCCCCCCCCCCCTTTCTAAGTGTTCTTCTATCCTTCAATTACTACCATGAAATCCCTTGTGATTAGTGTCGTTGCATTTTCAATACTATTTTTGGATGAATGCATAATTTTGTCTATTGTTTGCAAGATTGTTGGGTGTGTGTCAAAGTCCTCACCTTTTGGTGTTTTTCATATACCAATGAGTTTTTGCTTGGCGTGATTCATGATTGAGCATGTTTTGTTTAGAATGTTTTGTATGATTTTTGTACTTAGAATTCGTTTAATTTTCATGTGTCGTTGTAGGATTGTGGTAAATTTTTACTTTGTTTGTTCGTTTTTGTTTGAACCCTGCAATTGTTTCGTTTTTCTAAACTTTGTTGATTCTAGATTCTTTGGGTGTTTTGCCTTGTTTGAGGACAAACAAGTTTAAGTTGGGGAGAGTTTGATAAGTGCATAAATATCGTTATTTTGTATATGTAATTTGTTGCACTTATCGATATTTTTTGTTAATGTCGTTTGAATAATTCATTGTTTTGTTTGTAAATCTGTATACTTTGTGAATAGTTGTATTTTCATATACTTTTAAATCGTTTGATATTTTTTGTGTCTTTTTGTAGGTATTGATGCGTATTTGGAGCACGAGCAATAAAGTGTCAAAGACACGGCTTCAAACAAATGATTTTGAGTAACTCGTCAACGGATAAGGCTCAAAAAAAATATGAAAAATTCATCAATTTTGTTGATATTCATTCATTATAAGATAGGATATTTAATAAGCTTTCCAACACATCGAACCGGACGCAAATCGGAGTTACGGTTCTCAAGTTATGCCCAAAATAAGATTTCAAGTTCTAGTGTAGCGCACGACACACGGTCTGGACGGTTTGGAAAGTCATTAAATAGGAAAAAATCAGATTTTTTAGGGTTATGCTTTGGGGTATTTATTCCCAAACTCATCACGACCATTTTTGAGTAGGGAGAGCTTGAAAACATCAATTTGTTGAGAATCAAGGGTGAGGAAGAAAACCCACAAACCTATCACCTTAAGGTTTTAGGTGGAGATGTGGTGTGTCTCTCACAAATTTGTGTCCCAATTAAAGTGCTCCCTCGTTGACCCCCTCCTGAGTTGCCTCCAATAGTGGTATCAGAGCCTTTGATTTTGAGATAGGGACCGACTCACTTGTATCGAAACACTTCCCGCAGGTGGTGGGTAGAAGGTGTTCCATTTAGTGTTAACGGTGGTACAAGTGTATGTGGAAGAGAGATATTTCACATGTGGGGGAGCATTGTATAAGACTAACACTTGAGGGGGGTTGAAAATCAAGTGTAAGGAAGAAGTCCCACATTGGTTAAAAAAGGAAAGAATGAACACTTTATAAGTGAGAGATCCCACAAACCTATCGCCTTAAGGTTTTAGGTGGAGATGTGGTGTGTCTCTCACAAAGGTGTGTCCCAAGTAAATTGCTCCCTGGTTGACCCCCTCGAGTTGCTTCCAACATAATTGAGGGTCGCATCTTGATGATCGGAGGTCGAATTTCTCATCGATTGGTGTTGACAAACCAAGAAATGTTTGATTCCTCTTATTCTCTTCTCTTTATATTTATCATTTCTTGAGTTTGTATGTAAATTAATCTAAACCCATGGATGTTTGTTACTCTTTCTACTAGTTGTATAAAGTTTGTTTTACAAATCTTAATCGGTGTTTCCTTGATCTTTTTGCTTAAATGCTTCAGATTTGTGTTGTTGTAGAAATAGACATCAGGAATATTGATTAGGGGGATATATGTTAGCTTTAGATTCTAGAGATAGGATTGGGGTTAGCCTCCACATAATATCTAAATTTAATGCCTATGTGTTGTTCGATCGGTTGAGACATCGTCGAAAGAGCAATATGGTTGAACTCTCGTCGGTGTTGTAGAAATGGACAATGATGTGAGAGATATGTGGTGATCCTGACGAGTATTGTAAATTGAGTGCGGCGGAGTGATAAATCTAAGTTTGTGAGGAGTAGTTTAGATTCAAACCAGATAAGTTATTCTCAATCAAGAATGAATTTATTTTATGTTCATATGTTTACTTTTCTGTTTTAACTTTAAACCCATTTAACTCGAACTCAAGAACTAAGAATCCATTAAACGGCAGTTTGGTAGCACTAATCCCTGTGGAGACGATAAATTTTTCGGATAAATACTTCCAAAACTGTAGATGTTTTTATATTGGCTATATTTTGTGGTAAAACATTCATGTGGTTTGTATGTGAAAGTATGCAGGATTGTTCGTTTGAGCTAGTACAGGTTTTGTTGGATGTCATGCTCGATGTCATGACATTTGTGTCTGACAACAGTAGCCGTTACAATTTAAGATGTGATATTCCCTTATTTATCTCAGGCTACTATTTAGGAAACTATATATTGTGTGTTGTATGATTTGTGCTAAATTATCTCGGTTTACAGCTTATGAGAACACTCGTTTGATGTAGAAATTAGGTTAACTTGGTTAACCCTAATTTATGTGTGGAAGGCCCATGGCCTAAGTCCTACTGCCTGCTGACTATAAGACGACTGCATATCCTACTTTCAGAGGCAGAGTTTTCGAGCGTGAAGATCAATATGCTCTCTGTGTTTCCACTGTGTGTGTTTCTGTTACTTGTGATCCGAACAATTATCACGTAGATGATTGCTTTGGAGTAATGTGTTGGAATAGGTTGTGTTTGTTATTTGTCACTCTAAGCTTTTAATCACGAGTGTGTGTCTCTTGATTGAAGCTTTTAAGCAAATCAAGGTGTGCTTTTGAAGTGTGTCTTCTCTCTGAATTTGTTTAATGTTTATTTGTAATCACTACTGTGATTGAGGGGGAGTGAGTGGAGATACTCAGGTATAGGAATAGATTGGAATTACATTGGGTAGGTTTTAAGTGAGGAGTTGTAAACGGGAGAGTTTAACTCCAAATTAATTCTGCTTATATTGGATTCCCTCCCTGGCTTAGTAGCCCCCGGAGTAGGTTGTTTGAACCGAACTGGGTAAACAATTCTGTGTGTTCTTTATTGTTTTTATGCGTTTCTATTTTAACGGTTTGTGTTGTGTAATTGTGGATGTCATAACATCCAGTAAGACATCCAGCATGAGTTACTAGAATTTTCAAAAACTTTTGCACTTGCTGCTTTACCGCTTCAACAACGATGAGACGACTCGAGTTTTAAGGAGTCTTTAATGGAATCCAAGCATTCAAACAAAGGCTTAACAGCCATCACCTAAATGCTTTAGAACAACTTGCACAAGTGTCATACCCCAAATTTGTCCTACCCTTCTTATTTTATCAGGCTTAGGTCATCTAACACTTTGCATCCATTCATTAAATAAATTCTTAAGGCTTGGGATCAAGGTTCTTGTTGTTTTAAGGGTTCTCTATGTTGATTGGTCAATTGGTTGATAAATCTCTTCCTAGGGCTTATTTCCCTACACAAGGTTAAAAGTAAAGGTTTCATGAAGATCGGAGCGCTCATTTTCTTGTAGCACATGATATACATGTGGGTTTCATGCCATAAATCATTTGGTCAAGATATTTGTTACACATCATGGAGAAAAGCATTTGGAAGTCATTTTCGTCACAATTGACTTTTGGTCAACTATTGATCGAATCTTATGGATTCCCTTTTTGGACCGACTGCTACTTATTGATCAAGGTTGTCATTTGGATTCATTTATTCAAGATTACAAGGATTGGAGAGGATTTGAGTTGGTTACTTGAAAGTCAAGTCGCATGGAAAGTCAACAAAAGTCAAAGATATATTCGAGATTGAATTACATTGTCAAAAGTCAAAATCCATCACAAATCCAAGAGTACATTATACAAAAAAGGGAATTACAACGAAAAATACAAACTTTACAACATTTGACTTTTTGGTCAAACTATTGACTTTTGGTCAACAGTTGACCGACCTTTGACTCTGACTACTGACTTTCTACACTAAACTATTTCTCTTCAATACGCCACTTTTGCAAATTTGCTTAGACCAATCCTCGATGACATTGCCTTAAGTCTTCTTTATTTTGTGTCCATCTTCCAAGCTAGGTTGCAACCTGTACAAAACAGTGCCAACATCTATTCAAAACATGGTTCTATTCAGAAATAACGCGGAAAAAAAACATGATAATCACTACATCAGTTCTATTCACCTCACTTCAGTTTCAACCATATCGAAAATCAACATACATCCTCATGTTCATTTATTCAAACAAATCATCTTGCAAAAGTCATTAATGGTCATACAAAATCCTTTCACATTATTCAGCTTCAGAAAAGAGACAAGTGCATAATTCCAAACCAGTTCCGTACAGGAGAAGACATACAAATTTACTACAAAAAATATCAATATGTTTAAATCCTTGCAACTCACTGAAACAAGACCTAGAGGCTGATACCACAATTTCAAAACCAAAAAAAATCAATACATTACATTACAGTATTCATGTCCTTTTCGAACAAATACAGTCCCAGCTTAATCATTCAAAAAAGCCATACCTTCAATTACAATCCAAATTACAGCTTACCAAAATAACCTGCATCATACGATTAGACCTGTAGCATTTGTAAGGTGTGTTTCCAATGTGCTACATGATTTCTGCAGTTTGTATCAATGATGAGCAAGACGTAATCGCAATATTCAATTAAAATACTGTAATTAAAGGGCCACGTCAACAAAAAGGACAGGTGGCAAAGGTTCTAGAAGGTGAAAGAATAACAAATTTTGTTAGTGATCCGCAAAAGCAGGGAACGAGAAAGGGAGCAAGGCCTCGCAGTCCATCACACAAACTGTGTGATTTCTACACTTGAGTCTCGTATATACTGATTTGAGATTGAGATTGTGATTATGAATGTTTATTGAGAATTTTCTCTCTTCTTTCTTAGATTCATAACATTGGTGCTCTCATCTCATCATGTCCGATAACGCACGCTTGAAAGAGATACAGGAGGAAATTACGAACAATGTCCAACTTCAACTTCAGAAGTTCATGGACGCCATGGAGATTCGTGATCGAAATCATGCTAGCCGCATCGACGACATAGAAATGGGTAATGAAGACCGCCTCAAGAGAATCGAAACGGCGGTCGAATCGTTACTAACGCGTGCTGTCGAAATCCAACGTGATGAAGAGAACTCACGCCGACGCCAAGCCCCGTTTCACACCAGAAGCGTGTGAAGGATAGAAAAACACTTAGAAAGGGGGGGTTTGAATAAGTGTAGTCTAAAAACTTGAACGATAAAAACAATTTGCACAGTTATTTTTATCCTGGTTCGTTGTTAACTAAACTACTCCAGTCCACCCCCACGGAGTGATTTACCTCACCTGAGGATTTAATCCACTAATCGCAACAGATTACAATGGTTTTCCACTTAGCCCACGACTAAGTCTTCTAGAGTATCCTGATCACAACCTGATCACTCTAGGAACAAATGCTTAGACACAAGCTAAGACTTTCTTAGAGTATCCTGACCACCACGTGATCACTCTAATTACAACTGCTTAGACACAAGCTAAGACTTCCTAGAGTATCCTGATCAACACTTGATCACTCTAGTTACTTACAAATTAATGTAATCAATTCTAAGAGTATTACAAATGCTTCTGAAAAGCTATAATCACAACAGTGATATTTCTCTTAACGTTTAAGCTTAATCTCACTAATATATTACAACAGCAATGTAGTGAGCTTTGATGAAGATGAAGTTTCTGAGCTTTGAGTTGAACGTCGTTTCAGCAAGTTTTTCAGAATAAGTTCTTTAAAAATCGTTAAACTTGCTTCTCATATTTATAGGCACTTGGGAAGATGACCGTTGGGAGCATTTAATGCTTTGCGTATTCCGTACAGCATTGCATTTAATGTTTCACGCTTTTGTCAACTACCTCGAGCCTTGTTCACGCTGTGTCTACTGACGTTGCCTTTAATAGCTTCCAACGTTCCTTTTGTCAGTCAGCGTAGCCTGCCACCTGTACTTTCTTCTGATCTGATGTTTGTGTATACAACGTTTGAATATCATCAGAGTCAAACAGCTTGGTGCAAAGCATCTTCTTGTCTTCTGACCTTGAAGTGCTTCTGAGCGTGATACCATGAGAACTTCAGTGCTTTTGCTTCTGATCTCAAGTTTTTCTGATGCTTCCATAGACCCATGTTCTGATTCTGCTTCGACCATCTTCTGATGTCTTGCCAGACCATGTTCTGATGTTGCATGCTGAACCTTATGAGTCAAAGCTTCTGAGCGCTGATTTGTGCATACTCTTTATATATTTCCCTGAAAAGGAAATTGCAATGTATTAGAGTACCACATTATCTCACACAAAATTCATATCCTTGTTATCATCAAAACTAAGAATATTGATCAGAACAAATCTTGTTCTAACAATCTCCCCCTTTTTGATGATGACAAAAACATATATAAATGATATGAATTTGCGATCAGAAAGAGCAGACGGCTAAAGACAATTACACAGCTATATCATAAGCATGTGAATGTGTCTCCCCCTGAGATTAACAATCTCCCCCTGAGATGAATAATCTCCCCCTGAAATTAATACTAGAAGAATTTTATAAATAAAAGACTTCCCTGAGTATTTCAGTAGAGACGTTCACATGTGCTTGATCTTCAGAACATTCATGACTTCTGATTTCTGCTTCCATAGGACAGCGTCAGAACTTTGAATTTCTTTAGATCCTCAGAACATTCATAGCTTCTGATTTCTGCTTCCATCGGACAGCTTCAGAACTTGAATTTCTTTGATCTTCAGAATATTCACAGCTTCTGGTTCTTGCTTCCATTGGGACAGCTTCAGAGCTTGAATTTCATCTTACATCACTTCATGCTAGATTGTATCAGAACATTGTTGAATGTACCAGAGCATCATCAGAGCATCTCTACATCCTGAAATGTTACAGAACAAAACTAAACGACAAAAGTCAGCATGAATGAGTCAGAACATAGAGTATGTTTCATAACACATAATATGTATCAGAGCCATATGGTATGTGTCAGAACACATAAACATAATGTTTCAGATCATAATATCTGAACATTCTTCCTTCTTGCTTCTGATTCTGAAGCTTCATAGCACTCAGCTTGCTTCATGAATCCAAGAGCTTGATTCTCTTAAAGAATTACTTTTCCTCATCTTGTTGATCTTTTAAAGGGGATCTTCAGTTCCTGCAACAACACAACTTAAAAGCATAGAACTTTGCAAGTTCTGTTAGTAAAACAACTGATTAAATCAAATCATTTATCACCTATTTCTCCCCCTTTTTGTCATATCATCAAAAACATAAAAGATTCAGATAAAAAACAAAAGAAACACACGGAAGAAAAGGATGATTTTCATTGAAGTTCAAACAGACAAGTACAGAAGTACAAGAAGATGAGGAAGAAAAGATGCACAAAACAGATGCAGCAAAAGCAAAAAACAAAACAACTAAGACTCAATCTAAGATGACCCTAGCCTTGACAAGATCTTGGCCAGCATCTCTTGAACCCCATTGTTGTGCTCATTCTGCTTCTCTATGAAAGCTCTAAACTCAGCATTGACTAAGCTTTGCTCATCCTGGTTCCTTTGAAGAACTTCCAGAGTCCTTGCAAGACGGGAAGGTTCATCAGAAGAAGCTTCACAGCTTCTATCCAACGGGATGGCATTGTGATATGTAGCTTCCATTGATAGATCATTTGCAGGGATTTCCTCAATATGAACTAATTCAGCAACATGATCTTCTACATCTGCTTCTTGCATTGAAGCATCTCCATAATCTGCAGCTGGAATCTCAGAATCTCCATTCTCAAGTGCCTGAAGAATGGCAGCTAGATTCCTGGGGGCAGAAGGACCTTCAACTTCTGGTGGGTCAACAACTTCTAGAATGACCAAGCTTGGGTCTTCCTTAGAAGGGTTTTCCCTCAGAAAGTTAAAAAGAGTCTTGAAATCCCCAAGTAGAACAGGATATTGAGGTATCCAGACCACAATCTCCCTGCAAGGGTTAGCTTCCAATGCAGCAGCCAGTCTTGCTACTTCCAATTCATCCACAAAGGGCTTCTCCTCAGCAGCAACACAGTTTCTGAGAGGATGGTAGTATATACCATTATCATCCTCCAGAAGATATCCAGGGTAACCAGGGGCAGCAGCCACTAATCTCTTTTGTACTCCCATTGCTTCTACTTGAAAATCCTTACGAAAGCTTCTCCAGAGACTTCGTGTAGAAACGTCATCCAGACCATTTAGGAATGCATCCTTTAGAAGGTCTAGACTGCTAATCACCTCATGTCTGAATAATTCCAGGTAGGTATAGGGTTCAGGTTCAGGCGGATTGAAGGTAAATTTGTAGTCAGGGTAGAGAAGGCAGTAGGGTTTGGATTTTCTGGTAGGTAAGGGATGGGATAAAGAAGGTGAATGTGTGATGGATGAGGAAGAAGGGACATCTGAAGGAATGGTTGATGTGGATGGAGTAGCAGGGAGTATAGGTTCAGAAGAGGATGGAGTATTTATGAACGGGATTGGTGAGAGAGATTTATCAGAAGGAGTTGGGGGAAGAATACTCAGAGGTGTGGGGTCAAGAAAGGGAGTGGAAGAAGATGATGGAGAAGGATTTGGTATAGTGAAGTTTACTTTTGGGTTAGAAGAAGGTGAAATGATAGAAGGTTTAGGGATAGAGGGAGGTGGAGTAAAAACCTGCCTGGAGACGTGTTCAGAAGAGGCATGTGAAGATCTGGTTCTGTGAAAGGAGTCTCTGATCCTTTTCTCCCTTCGTCCTTCAGGGTCCACCTTGTCAGGATCATAGGTGACCCTCAACTTCTTGGCTTTCATAACCTCATCTTCTCGGGCCTTTCTTTTTAGCCTAGCCTTTTGTTCCTTCTGATCCTTCTTCAGAAGATCATCTTTGGACGGAAGTACTCTGCCACGGACCCAAGCAGGATCAATATCTGATTGCTTCCTAACACAATCTTCCAGGTAAAGCTTGACAACCTGATGCAGTTCTTTATGAAACAAGGAGACGAATCCTTCAACAGCAACTCTTCTTGACAGAATGTCAGGAAAACTTGTGCACACAAAAGGTACATTCTTAATAAGTTCCAGTCTGAACAAATCAACACCATTGAAGATGGGACCTTGAGCTACTCCAAGAAAATGAGATGCATTGAGTTTTTTGATGGAGTCCAGCACTTTGCTTTCAATCATAATGTCTGAAATCATTCTTCCAAACGGAATAGTCGTTCTTGGAAATGAGGGTACTTCGCCCTTTCATCTTCTCTTGACTCAAAGATAGAAGTCTTCAGATTCTCAAACAGAATATGAGAGATGTTGATCTCAGTCTTTTTGCCAATGCAGAAAAGAGTATACTTGTGATCCGGACTGATGTAGGAGGAGGAGAGCATCCCCTTTCTATGGTGAAGGGAACCCAGAATAATCTCAGCCCGTGCTTTATAAAATGGCCTTAAGGTGCCTGTGTTATGAGAGTCAATTCCAAAAGCCAGAGAGATTTGTTTTTCAACTTTAGACCAGTCAACTGTTGCATGTTGAAGACCAGACCAACCTTCTTCATCATTCAGATTGTACAGCTTCCTGATGAGCTTTTCAGTGATAACCACTTCATGCCCTAGCACGAATGAAATCATGGCAGTTGGAGTAACCGTTGCATGTACCCAGAAATCCTTCACAAGTTTAGGATAAATTGGACCAACCAATCTATCAAGATATTTAGACCATCCTTGCTCAAAGATTCTTGCATCACACTTAAAGCCATTTGCTTTTAGGTTGTTGATGTCCACAGCAGATTCACATAGAACTTCCAGTTCTTCCGTGGGTATTAAGCATGTTTTCAATGGAGCATACTCATATTTGCGTAGAAGGATCTGTGTAGAAGTGAGTCTTTCTTTTGAATTTGATGAACATGAAGATGAGTTCAAGATGATTATGCTTTGAGATCAAATCAAAAACTAGGGTTTGAAAAACAGGTGCAACGAAGGGAATGCACAAAAGAGAGAGAGAGAGAGAGAGAGAGAGAGAGAGAGAGAGAGAGAGAGAGAGAGAGAGAGAGAGAGAGAGAGAGAGAGAGAGAGAGAAAAAATGAAGGTGAAGCGGGTTATTCAAATGATTTAAAAAAAAACGAAATCATCATGCATTTAATGAGAAATGACATTAGGAGAGAGAACACGGTAAATGAAATGATTTAACACAGTTACCTAGATCGGCGTCTTTTCAACTGCACGCTTTTTACTAACCGTACAGACACGCGTTCACCATCCGAAAATAGATGAAAGCTGTAATTTTTCTGAATAGACTTTACGCCTTCTGATTCTGATCACTGCTTCTGATTGTCATTCTTTAGAAATGATATTGTTCTGATAGGATCATCTTTCTTCCCAAGGATCACATCTTCTGAATGAGCTGAAGCAAGTCTAGGTGATCTTCTGACTGTTGGTTCTTCAGAAATCCTGAGATTCTCTAAAGATGCAGCAACTTGATCTTCTGATCCATTGCTTCTGAGACTTCCAGCTTCTGCAGCATTGTTTCTTGGTTCTACTACTTCTGATATATCAATATCAAAATTTGCAAAATTCTCAAACTGCTTTGGTTTTTCAAGACCAAGCTTATCATCAAACCTGATATTGATTGATTCTTCTACAATCAATGTTTCAGTATTGTATACTCTGTAGCCTTTAGAGCGTTCAGAATATCCAAGAAGGAAAAACTTTTGTGCTTTAGAATCAAAGTTACCAAGATGATCTTTAGTATTCAGAATAAAACATACACATCCAAAAGGATGGAAATATGAAATGTTGGGCTTTCTACTCTTCCACAATTCATAAGGAGTCTTATTAAGAATAGGTCTGATAGAGATTCTATTCTGAATATAACACGCAGTGTTTATTGCTTCTGCCCAGAAATGCTTAGCCATATTGGTTTCATTGATCATGGTTCTGGCCATTTCTTGTAGAGTCCTATTCTTTCGCTCTACAACTCCATTTTGCTGTGGAGTTCTAGGACAAGAGAAATCATGGGCAATACCATTTTCTTTGAAGAACTCCTCAAAGAATTTGTTCTCAAATTCACCACCATGATCACTTCTGACCTTTATGATTTTGCACTCCTTCTCAGATTGGATCTGAGTGTAGAATTCAAAGAACACTGAATGAGACTCATCCTTGTGTTTCAAGAACTTTACCCATGTCCAGCGGCTATAATCATCTACGATGACTAATCCATATTTCTTCCCTCTGACAGATGCTGTTTTGACTGGGCCAAATAGATCAATGTGCAAGAGTTCTAACGGCCTTGAGGTAGAAACAACATCCTTAGACTTGAATGCAGGTCTGGAGAACTTGCCCTTCTGACATGCTTCACAAGGAGCATCTGATTTGTATTTCAGATTTGGGAGTCCTCTGACCAGATTTAGTTTGTTAATCTGAGAAATCTTTCTCAAACTAGCATGTCCTAATCTTCTGTGCCAGACCCATTGCTCCTCAGAAACAGACATAAGACAAGTCACCTTCTGCTTCTCAAGATCAGAAAGATCAATCTTATAAATGTTGTTCTTTCTCTTGCCTGTAAATAGGATTGAGCCATCCTTCTGACTTACAGCCTTGCAAGACTTTTGATTGAAGATTATATCATAACCGTTGTCACTTAATTGACTTATGGATAATAAGTTATGCGTTAATCCTTCTACAAGAAGTACATTAGTTATGGAAGGAGAGTTACCAAGACTTGTGGTTCCAGAGCCAATGATTTTGCCCTTCTGATCTCCTCCAAACTTGACTTCTCCACCTGGTTTAAGCACCAGGTCTTGGAATGTAGACCTTCTTCCCGTCATGTGTCGCGAGCACCCAGAGTCCAGGTACCATGACATTTTGCTTTTTGTCCTCTTTGCCGCCAAGGATATCTGCAACAGAAATTATCTTCTCCTTAGGTACCCACAATTTCTTGGGTCCTTTCTTGTTAGTTCTCCTCAAGTTCTGATTGAACTTGGGTTTAGCAAAATATTTAACAGGAGGAACAGCATGATATTCTTTAGGTTTGTCAGCATGATATTTCTTAGGATGTGTCACATGCTTCTTGGTGTGAACAGTGTTAAACTTCTGTGCATGTGAAGTGAGCCTAATATCATGAGCATGGCCATATTTGAACTGATCATACAATGGCTTGTATGTGATCTTCAGATCATCAACAGGTTCAAATTTATGTGAGGTATCACCCTCATAGCCAAAACCAAACCTTCTGTTTCCAGAAACACCATATATCATAGAAGCAAGATGACTTCTGCCAATACTTCTAGATAAGAACTTTCTGAAGCTCGAGTCATATTCTTTCAGAATATGATTCATGCTAGGAATGGATTTTTCTGTTTCAGAAGGAGATCCACTATCTTTGGATAGATTTAAAACTTTTTCCTTCAGTTCAGAATTTTCCAATTCCAGCTTCTTAGTTTCAAATTCAAACTGCTTTTTCAGCGTTTTGTATTTGATACTGAGATGAGCCTTGAGTTCCAGAAGTTCTGTTAAACTGGAAACTAACTCTTCTCTAGATAGTTCAGAAAATACCTCTTCAGAATCTGATTCTGATGTAGATTCTGATCCATCATCTTCTGTAGCCATCAGCGCGAAGTTGGCCTGCTCTCCTTCAGAGTCTGATTCTGATTCTGATTCAGAATCATCCCATGTTGCCATAAGACCTTTCTTCTTATGAAACTTCTTCTTGGGATTCTCCTTCTGAAGTTTTGGACACTCGTTCTTGTAATGTCCAGGCTCATTGCACTCATAGCAGACAGCCTTCTTCTTGTCAGATCTTCTGTCACCAGAAGATTCTCCTCGTTCAAATCTCTTTGAACTTCTGAAGCCTCTGAACTTCCTTTGCTTGCTCTTCCAGAGTTGGTTTACCCTTCTAGAGATCATGGACAATTCATCTTCTTCTTCAGATTCTGATTCTTCAGGATCTTCTTCTCTAGCCTGAAAAGCGTTAGTGCATTTTTTAACATTATATTTTAATGCAATAGACTTACCTTTCTTCTGAGGCTCGTTTGCATCCAGCTCTATTTCATGGCTTCTCAAGGCACTGATAAGCTCTTCCAACGAAACATCATTCAGATTCTTGGCAATCTTGAATGTAGTCACCATTGGACCCCATCTTCTGGGTAAGCTTCTGATGATCTTCTTTACATGATCAGCCTTGGTGTAGCCTTTATCCAGAACTCTCAATCCAGCAGTTAGAGTTTGAAATCTTGAGAACATCTTCTCAATATCTTCATCATACTCCATCTTGAAGGCTTCATATTTCTGGATTAGAGCAAGAGCTTTAGTCTCCTTGACTTGAGCATTTCCCTCATGGGTCATTTTCAATGACTCATATATATCATGGGCAGTTTCCCTGTTAGATATCTTCTCATACTCAGCATGAGAGATAGCATTCAGCAAAACAGTCCTACATTTATGATGATTCTTGAAAAGCTTCTTTTGATCATCATCCATTTCTTGCCTTGTAAGCCTTAAAAAGCGTGTTTTCGGGTTTGTCGCGCCAAGTTTGAAAATTCATAAGTTCTCCGATTTTTATCGTATGAAGTCCATTCCGGTGGCATTCTCTCGGAAATTTCGTTAGCTTCGATTCTTCATCACACATGCCTGTTCAGATTCTGAGCCGAAGGTAGGGTATTATCGAGTTCTTTGAGCGGTACTCACAAAATTCTGCACAGTCGCACCAGATGAATCGGCGTTTCTCGTCATTCAAACGCACATAATTTCTTCATCGCTTATCAGATCGAGATGATTCTCGCGGAGACGAGTTACGAATTTGGTCATCTTCACAGTGGCGTTGGTTCCGTTCCGGAATTCAGAGCCGAACCGAGTTTCCTTAAAAACGAGCCAAAATATGACGCACCGAGGGCAATTTGGACATTTCGCGTTGACAGTTGTCATACCCTAATTTTGACCCCCCCTGAGATGTCATATCTTTAAGCTTCTCATCAGATCAAAACAGATACTCAGAACAGTCACTTGTTCATCTGGTGCTCAATCGAGGATGTTCAGAAACAAAAGAACTTAGGCAAAGGATCAATCAATGAAAGGATTAGTGTCCAATACAATCATAGGATTCAAATGCTTCATTCTATTCACCTGTGATTAATTAGACACCAATCATCTGAGCTCAGGTTTACCCATGTCACCAGACTAGGGTTTTGAGCCCATCAAGGGCTATAATCAGGGATCACAT